>NC_053028.1:597302445-597403041 GCF_003073215.2 Triticum urartu
GAGAGGGGGCCGGCCCCCCTTCCTCCTCTCTCTCCTCTTTTCCCCCCTCCGCGAATCCTATTCCAACTAGGAAAGGGGGGAGTCCTACTCCCGGAGGGAGTAGGACTCCTCCTGGCGCGCCTCCTCTTGGCCGGCCAGCCCCCCCCCCCCTTTGAGCCTTTATATACTGAGGCAAGGGGCACCCCTAGACACACAAGTTGATCCACGTGATCATATTCTTAGCCGTGTGCGGTGCCCCCTTCCACCAGAGTCCTCGATAATATTGTAGCGGTGCTTAGGCGAAGCCCTGTGACGGTAGTACATCAAGATCGTCACCACGCCGTCGTGCTGATGGAACTCTTCCCCGACACTTTGCTGGATCGGAGTCCGGGGATCGTCATCGAGCTGAACGTGTGCTAGAACTCGGAGGTGCCGTAGTTTCGGTGCTTGATCGGTCGGGCCGTGGAGACGTACGACTACATCAACCAAGTTAACGCTTCCGTTGTCGATCTACAAGGGTACGTAGATCACACTCTCCCCCTCTCGTTGCTATGCATCACCATGATCTTGCGTGTGCGTAGGAATTTTTTTGAAATTACTACGAAACCCAACAGCGGGATCCCCTCGGGATCTGCTGTGGCGGGCGCGTCAAGTGGATCGCCTTCGGGATCCGCGCTGCAGTCTCACCCGCGGGGCGCGCCCATTGCCGGACCAGGTGGGTCCCCCCTGCATGGCATTGGTCGGTCACGGGCCGCGCCTGCGACGGGACCAGGCGGGTCCCCACTGCATGGCCTTGGTCGGCTTTCCTCGGGGACGAGCGTGCCTGCTGGATTGGGCGGTCCCGCTCCATCGCCTGCCGCATCGCTGATGGCTCCAAGTGGCAGTTTCGGAGAGGCTGGCGCGCGCCTCGAGGCTGATCGCGCTGAGCCAACACAGGAGTTCCAACAGGAGTTCTCGGGTGGATTTTCTGCGGATTCTGGATCTGCTGTGTCTTCTTCTTCAAATCGTCTTCAACACCATATCTCACGTCCAGCTCTGCCTCCTCCTCCACGGTCCCATACCAGGTCACAGAGTGGTATTATCAAGCCTAAGCTTTATAATGATGGTTGTGTTCGTTGGGGTTCCTTTTGTGCCACAAGTGAACCGCAAAACTTGGGAGAAGCCCTTGGAGAACGTCGGTGGAAGGAGGCAATGGATGAGGAATATGATGCTCTTATGAAGAACAAAACATGGTGTTTGGTGCCTCCAGTCAAGGGGAGGAATGTCATTGACGGCAAGTGGGTCTACAAGGTCAAGCAGAAATCTGATGGTACTGTTCATAGGTATAAGGCACGCTTGGTTGCAAAAGGGTTTAAGCAAAGGTATGGGATTGACTATGAGGACATGTTTAGTCCTGTAGTCAAAGTAGCTACTATCAGATTAATCCTTTCAGTTGTAGTGTCTAGAAACCGGTGCATTCGACAGCTAGATGTAAAGAACGCGTTCTTGCATGGTGTTCTGGAAGAGGAAGTGTTCATGAAACAACCTCCTGGGTATGAAAGCTTAAAGTTTCCACGTCATGTTTGCAAACTTGATAAGGCACTGTATGGATTAAAACAGGCACCTAGGGCTTGGTATTCTCGAGTGTCATCAAAGTTACAATCTCTAGGGTTCTCTCCTTCAAAGGGGGACACCTCACTATTCTTTTATCATCGGCATAGGATTACCATTTTTGTGCTCATTTATGTTGATGATATTGTGGTTACAAGCTCTTCGCCTAATGTTGTTGAAGCTCTTCTCAAGGACTTGGGCGAGGAGTTTGCACTTAAGGACCTTGGTAGTCTTCATTTCTTTCTTGGAATCGAGGTAAAACCTGTTAAAGAAGGGATTGTGCTGTCACAAGGAAAATATGTGCAAGAAATGCTTCAGAAAGTAGGCATGAAGGGTTGCAAGCCTTCATCCACGCCCTTGTCTACTTCTGAAAAACTGTCTCTGTATGATGGAGAAGCACTTGGAGCAGAGGATGTAACCAGGTATAGGAGCATTGTAGGAGCACTTCAATACTTGACTTTGACCAGGCCATATATTTCTTATTCAGTAAACAAAGTTTGTCAGTTCTTACATGCTCCTACTAGTGTGCATTGGACAGCAGTTAAGAGGATACTTCGATATCTTCAAGGAACCAAGGGTCATGGTCTCAAACTTGGTAAGTCAGATTCAATGCTGTAAGTGTTTTTTTCAGATGCAGACTGGGCAGGCTGTCCTGATGACAGAAGATCAACAGGAGGCTTTGCAGTATTTCTTGGAGGTAACTTGGTATCTTGGTGTGCTCGCAAGCAACCCACTGTTTCCAGGTCAAGCACAGAGGCTGAGTATAAGGCTCTAGCCAATGCCACTGCAGAAATTATTTGGGTTCAGAATCTGCTGACAGAATTGGGTGTTTATCATTCAAAGGCTGCATCACTTTGGTGTGATAATCTTGGTGCCACATATTTGTCTGCTAATCCCATTTTTCATGCCAGGACTAAACATATTGAAATAGACTATCACTTTGTTTGCGAAAGGGTGGCAGATAAATTGTTGAATATTAGGTTCATACCTACTGGAGATCAAGTTGCAGATGGATTCACTAAGCCTCTTACTCTTAAGCAGCTTGAGGCCTTTAGACGCAATCTCAACTTGGATAGTTGCGATTGAGGGGGAGTGTTAAACATTGTAAACATATACAGTAGAGTATATAAACCGTATATGTGTTGTATTTGTACAGGTGAGTAGGCGTGCGTGTTGTGTATTCAGTTGGGTCTATGAGATATGATCTTATCAGGTTGTTAGCTAACTTGGAGATCAATCCGAGCCCAACTAACCTTGTATCTATCCTGGCTTCGGCCCCTATATCAACACACACGCGTCCCTGCAACGAGCATATGCTTAACCCTCGTTTTCACAGTTGCGACGCCTTCACGCGCGGTACCTTTCGCAGTACGAAGGAGCCGGCCACGAGAATGGATGGAGCGATTGATTCGTTGATATATCATATCGCCGTCACGCGCGGATCGCCCAAAAAAGAAAGAAAGAGAAAAGAACTCGATCGTACACTACGCGGCCGAATAAAGCAAGCTACTACTCCCTCCGGTCCTTTTTAGTTTTCATATAAGATTTGACTGAAGTCAAGCCTCATAAAGTTTGACTAATTTTGTAGAAAAAAGTGCCAACATTCACAATCTGAAATCAATACCACTAGATGTGTCATGACTTAAAGTTTCATATTATATAACTTTAGCATGGCAGATGTTGATATTTTTTCATATAAATACGATCAAACTTTGTGAAGTTTGACTTTAGAGAATTTTAATGTGCAGAATAAAAGGGACCGAAGGGAGTAGCTCGTATGCTAAGTAATAGGAGTATGTTTTATTTTTTCCCTTCTCATTCTCATCACCAATTAAAATCTCGCGTGCGTCCGTACGCCCGTACGTCAAACTGTTTTTTTTCTCTTTTTTGCGGGGGCGTCAAACTATACTTATGTATTGTTGTCCACCCCATGACGTTAAAATAGCGCCGGCAAACCCAAGCGAAACCCAGCGCGTTGGTGGGCTCTTGGGGATGCCTGCGGAAGTTTCAGCGAATCGTGTCTTCCCATGTCCTTTTTCTTGGCTACTTAATTATTTCCCTCATAAACTTTTGATTGAGGTGGGGTGTGGCTGGGAAGATGCCCTCCACATGCATTTCTATTTCTGCTGGATGAAGCATTTGGCCCCCTAATACACCAACTTTTTTGGTTCGATGGTGTTCTTGGGGCTCCAACGGCTGGAGATGTTCTTACATGTGGTGCCAAAAAATTCGCTAAAAAGAGATTTGAGGTGGCAGCCGGCGTTGTACCCAACATGAAGGATGGAAGCCTAGTCAGGGTTCGAACCCGCGTCGGTGGGACCACGCAACTGCACTCTCATCACTGGCTAGGAATCCATCCACCTAATCATAACATTGGATTGATTGTAAAAAGAATCATTGAATAAACTTAATACTACTCCCTCCGTCCGAAAATACTTGTCATCAAAATGGATAAAAAGAGATATATCTAGAACTAAAATAACATGATGTATCATGAACCAAGCAGTAGTTGGATAGTTAGAGGGACAGTGGTATTCCCAGCCCAGCAGGGTTCAAGTCCTCTTAAAGCATTGCTACGGAAGAAGTCCAAGAAGTCAACTTAGTCGTAGGTGTTAATTTTATATCTTGTAATGATCCTGCCATAGTTCTAGATGCATCATCTTTTATCCATTTCGATGACAAGTACTTCCGGACGAAGGGAGTACTTTTTATTTTCTTGCATCAACTTTAATAAAGATGGATGTGTGCATCACAATAATGCAGAGGCTGGAGATTTCAAACTCCTTTAAAGGGCAGCCCAGTGCATGTAGCTCCCCCTTGCGCAGGGTTCGGGGAAGGATTCGACCACTTTAGGTCTATTATACGCAGCCTTTTCCTACATTTCTGTAAGAGGCTGTTTTCAGGACTTGAACCCGTGACCTGATGGTCACAAGGTAGCGGCTTTACCACTGCGCCAAGGCTCCCCTTCTTCAAACTCCTTTCTAAAAAAAATCTTATGCTAAAAGGCCAAGATGCCATGGTTATGCAACAAAACAGTTGGCAGATCAAAAGGAATTTAAGCTCTTAAAATTATTCTTAAAGGATACTCTACATGAATTTAGAGCCCCGGGACATCCTGTTTTGTAAAAGCATTACAAAGCAATAAATTATACAAATAAATTGAGTAGGCTTACATAAATCATCATCATCATCATCATCAAGGTGTTACATCAAGCCGTGTTTTCTTCCTAATTGATATTACAGTATGGATATTTATACTTCATCAAACACTAGAGGAATACAATACATATATAAACCTTGATTTAACATGATACTCCATCCATCCGAAAATAAGTGACTCAACTTTGTACTAGCTTTAGTATAAAGTTAGTACAAAGTTGAGTCACTTATTTTGGGATGGAGGGAGTATTTGTTAAGAATGCAATGTCCAAGACATGTTGGCATATCCATTACTAATTTAGTTAACCATTTTTTACTGGATTTTAAAGCTGCTTCTCATGTATTATTTCTCGTGGAATAATGCTCTTATAGGTGGACTGGGCCCTCATGTATTTTTGTTTGGTCACCTATTTCAGGACTGGATACATATATCCGTTGCGTTTGTTCTTGGGATCACAGTCATCATTGTTTATGTTGTGTTTGCTGTAACAAGTAGAGGAACATTGAAACTAAAGTTTGATGGATCAGGAGAGAGTCACTGGATTTTGATGTACAGTCGATGCTGCCCAGGGGGCAAAGATGTTTATGTTGTGCTTCGACGTTGTCCCAGTACTGTGAGTGGAATCATCCCACTCGTAGTGGCACGATCTTTCCCTACACAAAAGTCTCTTAAAAGATTCATGGCTTAAACAAGTACTCCTAAGTGGCAGATGCTTGGTCACGGTCAGATCAGAACTATCGATAAAATTGCTAAAATAGTGGTACGCATGACTAGAAAAAAGTTCCTAGTCAGAACACAGAATCGCAAGCATGTTAGAGAAAACTGTGGGGAGCATATACGATCAGGAGCGAACAGGAGTGCACCGTACTGCAGCCCCTTTACGTCATATACACTAGATAATCAAAAGGCGGGCACATACATATGGTCGGAGCAGAGCTTACTGGCAGGTGGCAGCCACTTCAGTTCCATTCCACTCCGGCCTTCGCAGCAGCTTAACCACACTATATAGTACTCCAGCGCTGACAGACAGGATGCCATCGTCAAATGCCTGCACAGATTCAACCAAGTAATCATAATGTGCAGATGAAACTAGCAACACTACAACTCGCTTAAAATCAGAAGAGTATATGTACATGCACAAAATATGCTGCCCTGCAGGCTACCTACTAAAGAATTATTACCTGTGAAGTGAAGAGTCTCGACTTAGTACCAACACGTGACCTTTCAATGCGCTAGCAAGATACACCAAACTTTATTTGCTTCCTAAGAATACTCTGTCACAATGTTCCCTTTGTCACCTATTACTCTGGGACGATTTACATATGTCTTCACAGAGGACACCACTTTAGTCACCACGGCTGTTATGACCGGCCAGATCTATGGCCGCCGGGGGCCCACTGGACAGGCTTAAGGCCCAAATTATCTTAGTTTATTTTCAGATTATGATTATATATACAAGCTGTAAGACTATTTTAATGATTAAGCAATAAGACTATTCTATTGCCCGGCTCCCAGAGGAGCCGGAACCCTAAACCCTAGCTCTCTCTCCTGCGCCGCCGCCACCCAGCCAGAAGGACGGCGCCTCACCGCCAGCCGCCGCGTTCTAGCCCACGCCCCGCTCCCTCCTTTCCCTACCACCTACGATCTAGAGGAGCCCGAACCCTAGCTCCTAACACCTTGGTATCAGCCAACTCTGGTTCGACCATGTCATCCTCACCATCATCGCCGTCGCTGCCCGTGACCACCACCGCCGCGTCAGCGCCCCTCGCCACGGGGTCGCTGGTCCTCCCGTCCGCGTCGCTGGACCTCATCCCCGGCGCGTCACCCGGCCATCCGCCGGCCCCCATCACCACTACGCCGCTGTCGCCATCAACTCTACCGGCCCACTACACCCCGGAGGCCATGGCGGGGGTCCTCAACGACTTGGTCGTCGCGGTCCAGGGCATCCGGCTCTTCCTGGCCAGCCCGTACGGACCGCCACAGCCGCCCCCGCCGCCTGCGCCCTCCGGGCCGCCGACGCTTCTGTGGCACTCGGTGCCTGCCGCGCTCGCCGGCGGCTACCCGGCGCTACAACAGCCGGCCGCTCCAGCGCCGGCCTGGCCACACTGGCCCGCGCCAGCACCCGCGGGATCGGCCGCGTCCGCCCCAACCCTGTGGCCGGTCTGGTCTGCCTCGACCCCCTCCGCGCCGGCTGCGCCAGCCCCCACGCCGTCCCCACCGCCTACCGCCGGCCTGAGTCAAGACCCTTCCGGGGGGCTTCCGATCCAGCAGGTGCGGTTTCCACCGTCGCCCTCTCCGATTCCGGCTTGGCTCACCGGATCGTCGCCACCGCCGGTCTACACGGAGGCCGGCAAACCGGCGGTGCCCACGCTACAGTTCGGCGCGCCGTCCTCGGCCCTTCGCATCGACGAACCGGTGGGCACTGGCGCATCGACCCCGACACCACCTCGCTTTGCCCGGATCGACTTTGCCACGTATGATGGCTCGGAGGACCCTCTTAACTGGTTAAACCAGTGTGATCAGTTCTTCCGGGGACAGCGCACACCCGCGTCCGAGCGCACTTGGCTCGCGTCATACCACCTCCGGGGTGCCGCCCAGACATGGTACTACGCCCTCGAGCAGGACGAGGGCGACATGCCCCCCTGGGATCGTTTCCGCGAGCTGTGTCTCCTTCGCTTCAGTCCGCCACGGCGCGGCAGCCGCTTGTCCGAGCTGGGCCGCCTACCCTTCACCTCCATGGTCCAGGATTTCGCCGACCGCTTCCAGGCTCTGGCGTGTCACGCACCGGGGGTGACAGCACTACAGCGGGCTGAGCTTTTCGTCGGCGGCCTTCCCGACCACATCCGCGTGGACGTCGAGATGAAGGGACCCCAGGACCTGCAGACGGCCATGTACTACGCTCGGGTGTTCGAGCAGCGCGCCCAGGCCTTAACACGGCCCGCACCACCTCGGGGGAGCCGAGTGCCTCCACGACCACCGCCGGCCGCGCCGGCCGCACCAGCTTCTGCAGCCGCCTCACCGACGGCCACTCCGGCCGCGACGCGGCCCTTCCGGCGCCTCTCGCAGGCCGAGCAGCTCGAGCGCCGCCGCCTGGGGCTGTGCTTTAACTGTGATGTGCCCTATGCCCCGGGCCATGTCTGCCCGCGCATCTTCTACTTGGAGACAGTCGACGAGACCGAGGATGCTGCCACCGACGAGGGACTCGGCGACCCAGCCGCCGCCGAGGTCGCGCCGGCACCCGCGCCTGCGCCGGCTACGGCCCTTGTCGTCTCCCTCCACACGTTGGCCGGCATCCGCAATGAGCGGACTATGCTTATTCCGGTCACGATCCACGGCGAGACTCTGGTGGCTCTCTTAGACACGGGCTCTACACATAACTTCCTTCCGGAGGCTACTATGCGGCGCCTTGCCCTACAATCGACGGGAGGGGAGCAGCTGCGGGTCACCGTCGCTAATGGCGACCGCCTTCGATGCCATGGGCTCGCTCGGGGCGTTCCCATTACTATCGGCGACGAGCACTTCACCATCACATGTGCCGACATCGACTTGGGCTGCTTCGACTTCATCCTCGGCGTCGACTTTTTGCGGACTCTCGGCCCCATCCTTTGGGACTTCGACGCCCTGACGATGACCTTCTGGCGCCTCGGCCGCCGCATCCGATGGGAGGGCGTTGGCGGCACCCCGGCGTCGCCCCCATTCCAGCTAGCCGCGGCCACCACGGAGGCCGAGCATCCGCTGCTGGATCACCTCCTGCAGCAGCACGGTGATCTTTTTGCGGAACCCCAGGGCCTTCCGCCGGCCCGGGTCTACGACCACCGTATTCATCTCCTGCCGGGCTCGGCTCCGGTGGCAGTACGACCCTACCGGTACCCTCAGTTGCAGAAGGACGAGTTGGAGCGGCAGTGCGCCATCATGCTTGCCGCGGGCATTATCTGTATCTCTACATCACCCTTTACGGTGCCGGTCCTCCTCGTCCATAAGTCGGACGGAACTTGGCGTTTCTGCATCGACTACCGCGCCCTTAATGCTCTCACACTTAAGGATAAGTTTCCTATTCCGGTGGTCGATGAACTCCTGGATGAGCTACATGGTGCGCGCTTCTTCACCAAACTGGACCTCCGGTCGGGGTATCATCAGGTGCGCATGCATCCCGACGACATCGCCAAGACGGCGTTCCGGACCCATCACGGCCACTTCGAGTTCTTGGTGATGCCCTTTGGCCTCGCCAACGCCCCGGCGACATTTCAGGCCTTGATGAACGATGTCCTCCGGCCCTACTTACGTCGGTTTGTGCTCGTTTTCTTTGATGACATTCTTATCTACAGCGCCTCTTGGGCAGAGCACCTCCAGCATGTGGCCATCGTCTTCAACAAGCTTCGGGCGCATCATCTTCATCTTAAGCGCTCGAAGTGCTCGTTCGGGACACCTTCGGTCGCTTACCTCGGCCGAGGGTGTGGCCATGGACGCCGACAAGGTGGCGGCCGTCGCCGCCTGGCCCATTCCGCAGTCTCCGCGGGCTCTTCGCGGCTTCCTTGGTCTTGTCGGGTACTACCGGAAGTTCATCCGGGAGTTTGGCCTTATCGCGGCCCCGCTCACGCGTCTCCTCTGCCGCGACGCCTTCTCTTGGGATACGGAGGCCACTTCAGCGTTCGAGGCCCTCAAGGGGGCCCTCATGACGGGACCCGTACTACAGATGCCGGACTTCGACTTTCCCTTCACCGTCGACTGCGACGCTTCCGGTGAGGGGTTTGGTGCGGTCTTGCACCAGGGCGATGGACCCCTCGCTTTCTTCAGCCGCCCCTTTGCTGCTCGCCATCTTAAATTGGCGGCGTATGAGCGTGAGCTCATTGGGTTGGTGCAGGCAGTACGCCATTGGCGGCCCTATCTTTGGGGCCGTTCCTTCCAGATCCGCACGGACCACTACAGCCTCAAGTTCATGCTGGATCAGAGGCTCTCGACGGTTCCCCAGCACCAGTGGATCAGTAAACTATTTGGCTTTGATTTTACCGTCGAGTACCGGCCGGGTCGCGTCAACACCGTCGCCGACGCCCTATCTCGGCGTGACGCCGATGTGGACGATGGGGCGGCGGAAGGGGCTGCCTTCTGCATCATCACCGGGCCCTCTTTCGCCCTCTACACCGACATTCGCCGGGCGAACGCTGCCGCGGCCGACGCCCTCCTCCTGCAGCAACAGCTGGCGGCGGGCGAGCTAGAGGAGCCGTGGCGTCTAGCCGACGGCCTGCTTCTCCACGGGCGCCGCGTCTTCGTTCCGGACCACGACGATCTTCGTCAGCAGGTGCTGCGTCTCGCCCACTCGGCGGGCCATGAGGGCATGCAGAAGACGCTACATCACCTCCGCGCCGACTTCTACATTCCAGGTGACCGTGCCCTGGTCCGCGACTGGGTACGTTCTTGTGTGACGTGCCAGCGCAACAAAACGGAGACCCTGCGACCAGCTGGTATGCTTCAGCCCTTGGAGGTCCCGTCTCAGGTTTGGGCGGACATCTCCATGGACTTCATCGAGGGCCTTCCCAAGGTGGGCGGCAAGTCTGTCATTCTCACGGTGGTCGACCGCTTCTCCAAGTATGCTCATTTCATCGCCCTTGGCCATCCATATTCAGCGGCATCTGTCGCGCGGGCCTTCTTCGATGGCATTGTCCGTCTCCACGGGTTTCCTTCTTCGATCGTCAGTGATCGAGATCCTGTGTTCACGGGTCATGTATGGCGCGACCTCTTCCAACTGGAAGGCGTGAAGCTCCGCCTGAGTACCGCCTTCCACCCTCAGACAGATGGCCAGTCGGAGATCGTTAACAAGGTGATTGCCATGTATTTGCGTTGTGTTACAGGTGATCGCCCTCGCGCATGGGTGGACTGGCTCTCGTGGGCAGAGTACTGCTACAACACCTCTTACCACTCTGCCCTCCGTGCTACGCCCTTTGAGGTGGTGTATGGCCGGCCGCCCCCGCCGATTCTGCCGGTTGATCCAGCCTCGGCACGGACCGAGGCAGCCGGGGCTCTTTTGAGGAGCCGTGATGAGATGCTTGCGGAGGTCTAGCAACGACTCCTCCAGGCCCAGCAGTTGGCCAAACGATACTATGATGGCCACCATCGCGAGGCGGAGTTCGCGGTGGGTGATTGGGTCTGGCTGCGTCTACTTCATCGCTCTACGCAGTCGTTGGACCCCGCGCGAGGAAGAAGCTCGGTCCTCGCTATGCCGGTCCCTTTGCTATCCTGGAACACATTGGCAAAGTGGCGTACCGTCTTCAGCTTCCGGCAGGTGCACGGATCCATGATGTCTTCCATGTCGGGCTGCTCAAGCCTTTCTGCGGCGATCCACCCGCGGCACCACCGGCGCTTCCGCCGCTCGCGGACGGGCGTCTCCTTCCTGCACCAGAGAAGGCGCTGAAGGCTCAGCTGCGCCGAGGCTCCTGGTACGTGTTGATTCGGTGGGCTGGACTACCAGAGGAGGACGCTACTTGGGAGCAACGCAGGAGTTCCGCCAGCACTACCCACACTTTCAGCTCGAGGACGAGCTGTTTGCGCAGGCGGGGAGAGATGTTATGACCGGCCAGGTCTATGGCCGCCGGGGGCCCACTGGGCAGGCTTAAGGCCCAAGTTATCTTAGTTTATTTTCAGATTATGATTATATATACAAGTTGTAAGACTATTTTGAGGATTAAGCAATAAGACTATTCTATTGCCCGGCTCCCAGAGGAGCCGGAACCCTAAACCCTAGCTCTCTCTCTCCTGCGCCGCCGCCACCCAGCCGCAAGGACGGCGCCTCACCGCCGGCCGCCGTATTCTAGCCCACGCCCCGCTCCCTCCTTTCCCTACCACCTACGATCTAGAGGAGCCCGAACCCTAGATCCTAACAACGGCCGATAGGAATAGATGTTACCAAAGAACTCTATCTCCTTCAGCTTCAGAAGGTTCTCAAGACCAGAGATCCCGTGCTTGGGTTCCTGTAGGAATGACAATGTAAGCCTTTCAAGACACGGCACAGAACCATCCTTGAAGCACACCTTGTCAATGTTCTCCAAGTTGTCAATAACCAATAGCTTGACTTTCAAAAATTTACCTTGCGGGAATATGAGGCAGTCATCGGCATATGATTTGTGATACAGCTTGAGGCAGAGCAGACTTGGCAGATCTCCAAGGACGTCTATGGCGTCAGCGTGGAGCCCGTTGTTGCGAAGAGTAAACGTCGAGACGTTTCTAAGTGATGCTGCCCACAGAGGCAAGCGCTCCAGCTTGCCCGTCAGGCCAAAGCTTGTAACCAAGAGAGGGGGTGACTCCACTGAAGATAGCATTTCCTCCGATGAGATGCTTCCATCTCCATCAAATATTTGAATGGAAAGCGAGCGCACAGAGCCTGGCAAATTTCTTAATGATTCCAGACAAGGTTTCCAGTTTACCTCTACCCCATGGAAGAGAACATTCAGCTTCTTTAGATTTCTTAACAAGCTTATCTCCTGGAACACTGATGGGTCCTTTTTTATCTCTATATGGCATACTGATTGAAGGGATGCCATGTTCATGAGAACCCCAGGTGTCATTTCTAGACCAGAGGATCTTCTGAAGGACTTCACACTACCTGTCCTAGTAAGATGTGTCTTATGTCCAACTAACAAATGCTTCAGACGTACCAGGCTCTTGGCACTACTTGGTAGCTTCTTGATAAGTGTTTCTCTGATATCTAGTGTCTCCAAGTAATTTAGATGACCTATGAATCTCGGCAATTTGGAAATACTGGTATTTCTGAGGCTTAGGTATTTCAGTTGGAAAAAATTACAGATACAGTCTAAATCCTTGTTGCTCAAGCAGCTACTGCCTTGCATATCCAACACTCTTAACAGCCGCAAGTGTGCGAAGAAGAATGGGATTTCCTCCATGGAAGGTGACATTCTAAATGTGCGAACATGAGCTACACTAGCACTTGTTCTCTGCACTAAGTGGCTACTGCTCTGGAAGGAGAGGCGCCGGATTTTGTCATGGGAGTCCAGTGTGGTTCCATTTTCACAGAAGTAGGATGCAAAGTTCTCCTCAAGTGACTTGGACATGATGACTTCAACCATTATATCATGAACTCGACAGCTTCTCACCTTACCACTCCAATCAATTTTCACAGGATGCACCATGCTTCTGGCGACGAACTCATCAAAGTATCTTTCAGCAACCTCCTCCATACTAAGTCCATGTTTTGCGGTGACAAATCCTTCGGCTATCCACATTCTCACCAAAGGTCCCCTCTTGATCACATAATTTTGAGGAAAGATACTTAGATACAAGAAGCAAGCCTTCAGATGGTATGGCAGATCATTGTAACTCAAAGATAAGACTAGCTTTGTCCCTTCCAGAGTTGGATTTATTTCAAGTTCAGAGCCCAAGTTATCAGAAACCTTCTGCCACTCTTGTTTGGTTCTGTTTGGTTTGCTAGCGAGAAGGCTACCAATGCTGACTATGGCTAATGGTAACCCCCCACATTTCTTGAGTATGACATTTGAAACTTCTTCCAACTCATTGTTTGGCAATCCATCTACTAAGCCAAAGATCCTCTTGAAGAATAGCTCACGTGATGCAATCTCAGATAGGCATTGAATTTTGTAAATCCGATCTTGGGAATGACAACAACATGTATTAGCGACATCCTCGTTCCTGGTGGTCACTATAATTCTGCTTCCTTTTTCATTGTTAGGAAACACACATCTGATGTTCTCCCATGCTGATGAAGTCCATATGTCATCAAGAATCACAATGTACCTACAATATGAAGTTCACAATACTAAAGTCACTGGACAATATTTTAGAATCAAAACATCCAGTATTCAGGAGATGGAGCACATGGATATAAAAATGAAGTACAATTAATTGGAATATAATTTTTATCCAGAGCTACTTAATGCAAAATAACAAACACAACAGGTAACAGAGATATATGAACGATACAGCCCAGAAGATTTGAACACCAAATAAAGAGAGGTCTTTATGTGGTTTTAGAGTTTAATGATCAAAACTACACTCTGAGTAGGGGCTAAGGGATAAAAATTACTCCTTTTCCCTAAACTATATTAGTAACTAAGCGTACTCACGTCCAAGGACTATACCATCATCAAAAAAATTGATAGATTTAGTTTTGGACACTAACTAGTCATGTCCAAAGAGCAGAGGCCAGGCTATCATGCCATGGATTCACTCGACCAGGGAAAAGAAAAGGAAACTTTCTTTTAACTCGAGGAACATGTGCTCCCTCCGGGTTTTTTACTTCGCATATTAGTTTTGTCTTAAGTAAAATTTGTAAATTTTGACCAAATTTATATTAGAAAATCTCAGCACCTACAATATCAAATCATAGACATGTTTGTTAGGACAATAAGAACATTGCTTAATAACGAAAAGAAAAAGAACATTAAAATTGCCTTCAATCCTTCATTGCTTATGACGATTGAGGAGAGCCATGTGCAGAGTGGACCAATATCGTGCTAGGCCGTGTGTATCATCAGCATAATGACGTCACATGCTTAAGGCTACTAAGGCCTTATACAATGCAGGGTGCTTACGGGAGATGGTTAGAAAATAAACTAGTGTTTCTTTAAGCACCGGTGTTTATTTGTAGAGGGTAGATGCTTAATTAGGTGCCTCTCCTGTAGAAATAGACACTGGTGCTTCTGAAAAACCTGATTTATTTTTTTAAGCACCTAGCATTGTAGGTCCTGTGAACAAAGAGTGGTGAACCAGATATCAATTGGGTGAAAAAGGAACTCATCTTCTCCCGATGCAAACACAGCCACACCTATCTTCTGAAACATCCGTCCAGGACAATCTCGAGGGCATCTCGAAGGGAAAATCCTCAATTGTCCACCCCATTTTCCCATTTTGTGGACAAACGGACAACGGGGGGTGGAGACTTTACCATGGTAATACAAGGGATTCCCCCATTTGTGCACACATTTCATCGAGCAATCGGTGTGCGCCATTGAGCGTCGACCGGGATGAGCAATGATAAGGCCACGCCGCCACAGGCATTGCCTTGCACGTCGCGGTACCAGCACACCACTGGCATGCCGTCATCATCTCCCCGGCGAGCATGCCCTCCGCCAGCCCCCACAGAGCACGCACAGCAGCACATGTAGCAGCAAGCAAGCACAGCAGCTGAGGACGAGCCCGTCCTCGTCCATGCCGGGGAGGCCGTCGCCACCGCGCGGCGCACACCCAGTCCGGACGACCCAGTGGATGCGGCTGACTCGCGCGTAGCGCACACCCAGCTCGGCCTTCGGCCTCCTCCCGCGCGAGCAGCACGGCCACGCCCCGCGCACGCGGCACGCCTGCGAAGTGCTCGACCTCCCATGGAAGCATGGAGCTGCCACGGGCGATCTGGGACGAGCGCGTCCAGCTGCGCGGCGCAGCTCGCGATCGCGACCTGCTCGACGAGGGACGACGACCGGTCACAGGAGCATCGCCTCGCAGCCGCTAATGCCGGAGCCCCGCCTCCAAGCCCCCCACGGCCAGTCAGACGCCTAGGTCCTCGTCCGATTCGAGCTCCGCATCACCGGCGTTGGCGCGTCGAGCTCGGCAGGACGAGGGGCCGCCTGCGGGAGGGGATATGGTGGCCCGCGGCACGGGCTCCGGCGATGCGCGGGCCGGCCGCGAGGTCGTGGGCGTCGCTGTCAGGTTGGGGCTGCGGGGGAGAGCCGGAGTATAGCTGGCCAAACGGGCCGGGCCAAACAGGCCAGCCCGCGAGCACGCCGGCCCGGCCCGCCATGGGCCAGGCACAGCACGGGCTAAATGGGTCGTGCTCGGCACGTGGCACGCCTTAGGTCGTGCCTGGGCCTGGAGCCTGGGCACACGGGCCGGCACTGCACGGCCCGCTTATTTTTTATATAATTTTTAAATCAATACATATGTTATATGTATACCTAAAATATAGTCTAATAGGTCTAAAAATCAGTCCAACATGCTGAAAATGTGCAGCCCAACATGCTAAACGGGCCAACAGGCCGGCCCATTATCAGGTCGTGCCTGGGCCAAGGAGCAGCGCCCGTGGGCCGGCACGTCGCGACCCGACTATTAAACGTGTCACGGCGGGCCGTGCCGGGCCAAGCACGACTAGCACGGGCCGGGCCGGGCCGGCCCGTTTGGCCAGGCCTTAGCCGGAGAGGGAAGGTGAGGCCGGGTCGTGAGGCCTGAGTGGACCGTGGCTGAGCGGAGAAACAAATTGGGAAATGGGCCGTCGGCTGAAATTCGTTACTAAGATTTTTTTTAGCCCATATATTGGGAGCCACTGGCTGTAGTGAACGATTTTTTTCTAGAGGTTTATATAGAAGCAACTAGTTGGCGAGCGCATTTTTGGGAGGCTCGCAGTGATCAGTGTTGCGCGCTCTCAGCCGTCGTCACGTATAGCGCTTTGGATACTTCCTCCAAATTTTTTCGCAAACGTTTTCAGTTTTTTAAATTGTTTTCTTTTTTTGCCTTTTGGTTTTTCATTGGTCTTCTTTAGCTTTTGCATCAATTTTTTTTTCAAAAACACTCTTTTTGTGTGAAAAAGGCATTTTTTTGCTTTTGCGAGAGCCACGGTTTTGCTTTTGCGAGAGGCACAGTCATGCTTCTCGGAAACAAAAAACGTGTTTTATGATATTTTTTTCCCTTTCGGCCGAGGTATGGTTTTGCTTTCGCGAGGGGCACGACCGTGCCTCTCAGAAAAAAACCGCGTTTACTGTTTTCTTTTCTTCCGCGAGAGGCACGGTTGTGCTTTCGCGGTTGTGCCTCTCGGAAAGGGAAAACACATTTTTTTCTTCCGTGAGAGGCACGGTTGTGCTTTCGCGAGAGATACAGCCGTACCTCTCGGAAACGAAAAAAAATGCTCTCTATGTTTTTTCTTCCGCGAGAGGCACGATTGTGATTTCGCGAAAGGCACGGTCGTGCCTCTTCCAGAAAGAGAAAAAACCGTGGTCCCGGGTTGTTTTTTTTTTTAGAAAAAAGACTTCGTCAAAACCCATCAACATGGGATCTAATTTTGAAAATCTTGATGCGAGGAATCCAATGATGAAAATGATTCGAGATTTGGACGCACGGTTTAAGAGATAAGACGTTTTGAATAAACAAATCTATGAATAAAGGGAAAACTCCCAGGTTGCGACAAGTGATGCACATGCAGCGCGTCACCTGTCACAACGTGGGGAGGTGGGAGTGATCTTTGCAAGGAGTACACCATAATTAGTGATTTCGGGTTTTTATTGTCTTTAGTCGATTTAAATAATTTTAGAAAATTTTGACCATTTTTTATTGTAAATACTTTTAAAATATAAAGATATTTTGAAAAACAATTCAAAAAGAAAGGGAACATTTTTTAAGAGGTGGATATTCTTGGAAGAAATTAACATTTTTTGAAATTTTGTAAACATTTTTTTGGACTGTGTGAGCATTTAAAAATGAAGAAGCAAAACCGGTAAAGAAAAAAAATGAAAAAAGGGGCTCGAAAACTTCTAGAAGGTTCCCATAATTGGTTTCCTATAGAAGCTACAACAGTTAATATCACGGAACCTCACTATACCCTGATCCGGAGATGAAGGTGGTAACATGTGGAAGATGGAAGACAAAACGTTTTCTTGGGGTGACATGGATGATTGGGTGGTGGATTCCATCACGAATGGGGCGAAGCCTTGTGATAGCGGTGGTGGTGATGGCGGTGTTGGAGACATCGTTGGTGGTGTCAGTCGTGGACATGGTCGCGGTGGTGGTGGTGATGGTGGACATGGCCAAGGCGATGGTGGTGGCCACGAAAATGCCTTTGTTTATTGACTTGGATGTTAGGTCGCCGTGAAGTGTTGTACTCGTCCTTAGGGCTTAACGTTATGAACTTTTTGTGAACTTCATGTATGTCAGATCTTGTGAATATCATATACTTACCATGTGTCATGAACTTTATGTATGTGAAATGTTATGAATGTCCTTATGATATGTCGTGAACAAAAGTATGTGTTGTGAACTTTATGTATGCCAAATTTACTAAAAACAAGAAATTTCAGTACACGACGCCTTGGTAACAAACATGCTATCTATCATGGTGCCTCGGGAAGGAAGAACAGAGGCATGGTCGGGTTTCAATTATAATTGTCTTGAAACTATTTCAACTAAATTAATACCTCTTTCGTCAAAAAATAAGTGCCGCTGATTTAATACAAATTTATTCAAATATAAGTGTCGCTGATTTAATACAACTTTGTACTCCCTCCGTCCCATAATATAAAAGTGTTTTTTACACTACACTAATGTGAGATTAATGAGTTGGGTATATGTGAGTTGGAGGGTTTATGCGAGGATCTCGTTCCTGTGAACCTTCTACATGAGGAGACCTTGGAAGAAGAGGGGCATGCGGCCACTCTGTCATCACCTGTAGGTCTCGGCGAGGACACTAGTTATGCGGACTGTATGATCCTCCCTCAGGCACCAACGCGTAAACGGCAAAAAAAGGTGTATGGCCTTTCTGCGGTGCGTCGAAGTGCTAGGCTTAAGTTTAAGAAAAAAATTCATGACGATTCATGAGAGACATTTTTTGGAATAGCAGAGGTCTAAGGGACTTGGCTAAGCGTAGGTTTTTGGCGGATGCCTCTCGGGATTACAAACTTGATTTTATTGCGTTGTTAGAGACTGGTAGGGATAATTTTACTGCGCAATTTCTTGGAACGATCTCAGGTGGTCTTGACTTTGATTGGCATTGTTTGCCACCTCGGGGCGGATCCTCCTCGGTGTCAATTGCGAGTCTCTGGAAGTGCTAGATGTATTATGAGGGGAATTTGCAGTTAAGTTCCATGTGCGGTCGAAAACTGACGGGTTCAGGTGGGCTTTAGTGGCTGCGTATGGTGCGGCACAGCCTGAGCTAAAACCGGACTTCCTCACAGATTTAGTTAGGATTTGTGGGGATGACAACCTACCTATTCTCGTTGGTGGTGACTTTAACATTATTAGAAGACGAGAAGAGAAAAATAATGACAATTTTGATGGCAGATGCTCTTTCATGTTTAATGCGATTATTGAAAGCCTGGACCTGCGAGAGATTGATCTCACGGGGAGGCAATTTACTTGGGCAAATACTCTTCCAAATCCGACGTATGAAAAACTTGATAGAATCCTCACAAGTATAGAGTGGGAACAAAAATTTCCTCTAGTGACGGTGCAGGCATTACAGAGGGGGATATCTGATCATACACCCCTTCTTGTGGACTCTGGTGAGGCGGCTCACCAAGGAAACAAGAATGTTTTCTCTTTTGAAACTGCGTGGTTCAAGAGAGAGGATTACCTTGAGTTGATCACAAGGGAATGGGCGGCGAAACAAAGGGGAGAGTCAAATATTGATCGGTGGCAGTATAAGATTCGACATCTTAGACAGTTCTTGAGAGGATGGGCTAAGAACAATAGTGGTGTTTACAGAAAAGAGAAAGAAAGATTGTCAAAGGTTATCAATGACCTTGACATAAAAGCTGAAAGCACTGCGGTGGATATGGATGAGCGAGTGTCTAAAAGAGAAGCTGAGGTTAGTTTGGCAAAGCTTCTTAGAGAAGAGGAATTGAAGTGGGCACTTAGAGCGAAAGTGCGCTAGGTTGTTCAAGGTGATAACAATACTCAGTTTTTCCATATGATTGCCAACGGGAAACATAGGAAAAAGAGAATCATTCAACTTGAACAAGATGAGGGTACGATTGTTGGTCATGAAAATTATAAAATGTATATCACCAACTATTTTAAGAATCTGTTTGGGGCCCTAGCTGAGAATTATGTCGCCCTCGATGAGAGCATGGTGGACGACATTCCTCAACTGAGGGATGAAGAGAACGAAGTGATCACTGCACCTTTTTCTGAGAAGGAGGTGTTTGACGCGATATCCCAAATGGAAAATAATAAGGCACCTGGTCCGGATGGATTCCCAGATGAGTTTTATAAGAAATGTTGGGGTATTATTAAAGGCGACTTGATGCCCATGTTCCAGGATCTGTTTAATGGCCACCTTCGGCTTTTTAAGCTTAACTTTGGTACTATCACGTTGTTACCAAAGAAGGCGGAAGTAATTCACATTGAGCAATTCAGGCCGATATGTTTGCTCAATGTGAGCTTCAAGATTTTCACAAAGGTTGGCACAAACCGTCTGACTCAGATTGCCCATTATGTGGTACAACCAACCCAGACCGCCTTCATGCCAGGTCGACACATTCTTGAGGGAGTGGTCGTTCTCCATGAGACCTTGCACGAAATTCACTCGAAGAAGCTCGATGGAGTGGTCTTGAAAGTGGATTTTGAAAAGGCATACTGTTTGGGGTGTGAAATAGGCACGTTACCCTTCACGTATTTAGGGATTCCGATTCATCACCGCAAGCTCACTAATAAAGAATGGAAATGTATCGAGAATCAGTTTGAAAAGAGGCTGAGTTGCTGGAAGGGTAAACTTTTGTCTTATGGAGGAAGATTGATGCTTGTTAATTCTGTACTTACAAGTATGCCCATGTTCCCCCTCTCTTTCTTTGAAGTCCCGGTTGGGGTACGGAAAAGATTGAATTTTTATCGATCTAGATTCTTTTGGCAAATTGATGAGAATAAAAATAAGTATCGATTGGCAAAATGAGATGTAATTTGTAGACCAAAGGACCAGGGAGGCTTGGGAATTGAAAATTTGGAGGTGAAAATAGGTGTTTACTTAGCAAATGGCTATACCGTTTATCGATAGAAAGAGATGGAGTTTGGGCTCAGATATTGCGTAACAAATATCTCTATGCCAAAACACTAGCCTAGGTTACGGCAAAACCGTCTGGCTCACCGTTCTAAAAAGGGGTTATGAGGACGAAAGTAGCCTTCTTCAGCAGGACTAAATTTATCGTCGGGAATGGACGGGATACTAGATTATGGGAGGATACTTGGTTAGGCAATGCACCGCTGGCCTTGCAGTATCCATCCTTATACAACATTGCACAACGGAAAGAGGTGTTCGTTGCTACAGTGTTGGGTTCCATTCCGCTTAATATTCAGTTTAGGCGGTCTGTTATAGGTGAGCGTTGGGATAGATGGTTACATCTTGTGCATCGATTAATGGAGGTTAACATTTCGGATGTACCATACACTTTGCAATGGAAGCTTTCCAGGTCAGGAGTCTTCTCGGTTAAATCCATGTACACGGATTTCATTAATACCGGGACTATCCCGAGGACAGTACATATTTGGAAAGTTAATTAAGGTGCCCTTGAAGATAAAAATATTTATGTGGTTTGTGCATAAGGGTGTCATTCTTACTAAAGATAACTTAGCTAAGCGTAAGTGGGAAGAAAGTAAAAGATGTTGCTTTTGTGATCAAGATGAAACAATAGAACATTTATTTATCAAATGTCCGCTTGCTAAATTGCTTTGGAAAACTATTCACGTTACTTTCAACATAACTCCACCTCTCACGATATCACACTTGTTTGATAACTGGTTGGCTGGAGTGAAGCCAAAGTCCGCGGCACATATCCGAGTGGGAGCATGTGCATTACTTTGGTCTTTATGGAATTATCGCAATGACGTTGCCTTCAACAGACAAACCATTACCAACTTTTTGCAGGTCATTTTCAGAGCGTCTACTTGGATCCGTACGTGGTCATTACTCAGCCGTGCGGACCACAGGGAGCATATGCATATTGGGTGCAGCCGATGGGAGATGGTTGCACGGGATACATACAACCGGTTTGGATGATGGTCCAATAATAAGATAGGCGTTCAGTCTCCTAGTCTTTATGGCGCCGGTTGTGATTTTTATTTTTGGCCGCTTGTGGCTTTTCTTTGTTTAGTAAGATCTTTGTTTCATGTTGAGACTTGTTGTTGGAACCTTTGGGAAACTTAATTTTAATAAATGGCTGTGTGCATAGAGATGCAGAGGCCAGGGGTACGCCTCCTTTTCGAAAAAGAAAAAAAAACTAATGTAAAAAACATTTTTATATTATGGAACAGATGAAATAGTAAATTTGTATTGAATCAGCTTATTTTAGGACGGGGAGAGCAATAAATAACTAGTAAATTATGATGATTGTGTACAAAATCTCGCTAAAACCGTAGCGCCACGAATATGCAAATTTTGTTTGTGTATACTAGTATGATATTTGCGTCCCTTGACAACAATTACCTAGGCAAAAGTAAGTTGAAAAAGCTAAATTACCGATCCATCTTACGGGCCTGTTCCGGGTGTAAAAGCAAAAACTGGTGTATTTTTTACAGCCCGAAAACGGCGTTCCAAGCACCTAGTCGAAGCCCAGCTGTTTTCTTTTACGGAGGGGATGTTTTACAGGTGTAATGGGCTGAAAAACGACATTCCAAGCAGGGCCTTAATGCCCAATAGTGCGTGACTTGGTCTCGGTCCACTGATGCGGATGTACGTACCTTTTGTCTTGCAGGTAAAGTTTGAGCTTGTTGGCCAGCAGCGCCGTTTCCCAGCTCTCCGCCCCGTGCAAGCTATCATCCATGGTATCGTCGCCGGCAGCCAGGCGCGGCCGCTGGATCAGTTCCCTGAGCATGTGCAGGAACAGCGCCCTGACGTTTAGCGTCTGCGACACGATGAGCAACGGGGAGCACTGAAAGTCAGCGCTCTTCACCCGCGGGTTCTCGCACACCATCCTCGCCAGCGTGGTCTTGCCGAGCCCACCGAACCCGACGACGGCGAGCACCCGGAGCCGCGCGTCGTCCTCCATCAGCCAGCCCACGAGCTCGTCCCTCGGCCCGTCGATGCCCACCAGCTGCGCCTCCTCGGTGAAGAGGGCGTGCAGCCGCGGGTCCAGGCGGCCGGAGACGCCGGAGCTGGACGCGTGGCTGCTGGCACGCCCGAGCGCCGTCTTTGGCGGCAGCACCCCGTACCTGGAACGCCGCTCGCCGGCGTCCCTGGCGCGAGTCTTCAGTTCTTGGAGCTGGGCCGCCATGCGCCGGTGACGGCGACCACCACCGCCTGATCCTAGCGTGGCGAGCAGACGGACAAAGCGGCGGAGGGACGCCATGACGGCGCCGCCGTCCCTGTCGAACGGCTGGCGGCCGCGGACGTAGTCGTCGATGCAGTCCTCGGCGTCGTAGGCGATCTCCCTCACCTGCTTCACCCAGACCCGGACCTGGTCGTCGTGGCCGTCGGACGATTCGGCCAGACTACGGAGGAAGGCGGTCATGCTCTCGAGCTCGTCCTTGATGTACTGGACCTCGCCGTGGAGGCGCTGCACCGGCCAGCTCTCCTGCGCGAGGAGGCCGCCGAGCTTGCACAGGAGGCCTCGCACGGCGCCCTCGGTCAAGCTGATGATTGCACCCTCCATTTTCCAAACTGCAGCTTCTACCTTCCAGCCAGTATATTTATAGCGCATTTAGCACTTGCTGTTTCTTTAAGGAAAGTAGCGCCTGGTTTTCAAGGCAACGTAACCACGCTCTGAAAAAATGTGCAATGTTACCAATCAAGGTGCGCGGATGGAGTGTGTGCTCGCGCATGCCACGTCGGAGCTGGACAAGCGAGACAAAAACGCACGCACCTGTGTATTGGCCAGAAAAATAGTGTCGTTCCCAAGTCTTCCTTCCCCAGATGCAGCCGCCGTCTTCTCCTCTTTCCCACGCGAGCTCTCTTCTATCCATGACCGGCCGGGCCAGCTAGGGTTACCACCCGTCTCTCCCTATCTATGACCGGATCCGCGGAGGTGGCCATCACATGCCATCTATTGACGGGCGAGGAAGGCTCATCGCAGCAACGACAACGGAGAGTTGCGGCCATCCACTGGCGACAAGTGGACTGCCCCCTCCCCCAACCCACTCTCCCCTGCGGCGGCTTCCTTCGCGCGCCCCGCCATGACCTCGCCATTTCGTTTGGATTTTGGGGGTGGTCTTCAAGCCGGACAGAGTCTGTCGATGGCGCCGACCTCGGCTGATCCATGGACGTTTTTTTTTTTTGCTCCTATTATGTGTGGATTTCGGGGGTGTACTTGCCCGTTGGATGCCATGTGTTTGTTTACACCATTTTCAGATTTAATAAGAATTAAGAAGAAGAGATTCAAGTGCTTGTACTCCCAAATCACGTATTGAAAATTCGTATAGTTTCCTGAACTTTTCCCTGAAAGTGTTATGTATTGTTTGACGTTTTCAGATGCAAGAGGCAGACCAACCAAGGACAACAGAACATGGTTTTCGCCAAGGCCTCGCTGGCGTTGCTGGCCGTGAGGGAAGCAACGTGCTCAGCAGTCCTATCCCTAACTTCATGATGATGCTTCTATTAAGTTCATGCAGTAACACAAATATTGTGTTTGTACCATGTATTGTTTGCTTGCCTACAAACAGATGGTTGGTGTGCCTCCTGTCTGTCGTACGGCGCCGCTACTCCGGCCACTGCGCCTTCAGGGAGGGGACTGCGCCGAGAGCTTCAAGGAGTTCAAGGCCAACAACATCCGTGGCACCTTCCCTGTCCTGCTCCAGATGGGCAATGTCCTCGTGTTCGGCGGCCATGTCCCCATCGTCAAGGTGCAAATCGATTGCCCAAATCAAATTGAATTGAACCAGATACGCCTATTGGTCATTTGATTTGTGAGATCTGATCCTATCTGTTTCCTGTTCTTTGCGCATAGTAGGTGGGGCGGATGGCTGGCCAGTTCACCAAGCTGAGGTCTGGTAACTTTGAAAAGAAGGATGGGGTTAAGCTGCCCAGTTACAGGAGAAAAAACGTCAAGGGCGACGCGTTTGATCTGAAGGGCCGTGTCTGTCCCAGATAGGATGATCAGGACGTACGCGTAGTCGGTGGCGATGCTCAACTTGCTGCGTGCTATCGCGACAGGAGGTTACATAACTATGAGGCGGGTCATCCAGTGGAACCTTGATTTCATGGATCACAATGAGCAGGGAGACAGGTGAGAAAAATTATGTCTTGCTATTGCAAATTTGTAGTAGAATTTTGTTGCGGTACGCTGTAGTTGTTGTCCTGTTTAAATATCCCCTATTGATTTTCTTGGGCATATCTCTTTATCATGATAAGGCAGGAGATAGGTGTTTATGTACTCTTATGTTCTTATTACTGGGACGATGTTCATCTAGTGGAATCTTATGAAAGCTTCTCGATGAATCAGATTCTTGATGCTCATTGGGGTGCCATGACTGACAGTGATGTAAGTTCTTGCATTCTTCTGTCATAGAGTTGTTCTGTCCAAGAGCCCTGAAGTGTACTTGAACACAAACTGATAAAATATGTTTGCATTGAACTAGAACTGCAACTTCAATACCCATTTCAAAAATAAGTGACATAATTTTGTTTCTTTAGCCTATAAGGGTTTTGGAACTTCTCATCATCTCTTATCCGACATTTTTCTAGCACGTTGTCTAATGTGTTGTTGAGACTCTAATTAGATGCATTAGTGATTTTCTTTTGAAGCATCACTACTGATTTTTAGAAGAATGCCCACCACGATTTGTCAAAATGACATGCTGAATGTGCTATGCGTTTTAGTAATGCCTCTTCTGATTTTCACCCAGAGTAATTCCGTTTAGTTACACCTTTACACTTTCCTAGATTTCTCCATCGAAGTTTTATGACATTTCTATTGATTCGGCTCTCTATTCCATAATAATTTCTGTAAAATGGCTTACACAGATTTTGCTTGAGCAAAATTTCACAGGCCCTCATCGTCATGTCAATCAAACTTTAATTGAGGAAATGCCAACAAAGGAGATGTTCCACAAGCACTGACAAACAGGCGAGTAGACAAACCAACGAGTAAGTTTATTTGTCAATGCAATGATGTTATGTCATCTAGGGTTATATTAGGAGGATCTTATGTCTGATGCTTACTTTTTTTTTAGTAGCTAATTGTACTTGACATGGGTGCTTTGATTGCTTGACAGTTGTACTTAAAAAGTCACATATTCTGATCCGCATGTCATTACATTCAATGGCGATATTCACGCTATTGTCGGGGCAGGTAGGAAGATATATAGATCTTGATTTTCATGAGCTCCAGTTCTATGGTTCTAAGCCTTTAGATGTTGTCAGTTTGTGAAGTTTATGACAATACCCTTTTTTGTGTGCTCTGTTTGACTGTTTGTTCTCATCTATTTGCCTTACATAAGATGCGCTAGGTGCATATCATGAAATATGAAGGGCCGATAGAAGCTCACTAATTGGCTGGAATTTGTGCAATTCTTCTTTTCTCTTTTGTAACTACACTTATAATTCATGCCCTGCTCCCTTTATGTTTCTTACCCTCAGACATCATTTTCAGTGCTGGACATTTTCTTGCGCCATGAGAGTGGTCTTTTGTGGATTTGCTATGCTGGTTCAGACGTTGTGAGCCTTCATCGAGCACACTGGCCTTGGGTGCGAGCGCCGGCAGCAACGGCATGAGGTAAGCAACCTTGATCAGTGTTGCGTTGTACATTTTGACATGCTTCCATGCAACAATCAGGTCCTGATCTTTCTATGCACCTACAAAGTGCACACCATCATATTGACAAATTATACGGTGTTTGTGCCATAATTTGTCAACTTGGATATGGACGGGTAGCAAGACAAAAGGATCAAAAGCCTGTACACATATGATTGGGACTAGCGAATTCACATATACAAATATGTTTCTAGAGCAAGGCTGAGAAGCTCCTCACCCACAACCATTTATCATTTTTAGTTAGTTATCACAAGGATGATGATTCAGAAGTTTCTAGGATGATGGGACTTGAGGCCAAACCATATATGTTTACTTTCAACTTCTCTTGTTGTTATTATACCTAAATTTTTCTTATATGTTCGCGTTTGAGCACTTGTGATCCTCATAATAGCAAGTTTGTCATAAATTCTAGAACCCCTTTGGAGGTTGAAGTCAGCAAAGATAGCGTATTCACCTATATTCAGATAATTCAAATAAATTTACATTAGTGCCATCAAGGATTACACTAGACGTGTCAATGTGGATAAGCAAGATAGGTGCGCACATGACCGCGTCAAGAGACGCGCCCGGGGCGCGTCCCAGCCACTAGTGTTTGTCAAACCAAGCATGATGTACTAGGTCCGTAATTTGTTTTTCCATCCTCTTGCTGGAAACTTCTCAGTGCGTCAGGATATCGCTATCACTAGTCGTCCTTAGGATGCTAAAGAACAATTTGTTTAGAGAGTGGAAATGGCATACTATTTGATCTTCTGAAAGGCCTACGAAATAATGGAATTAACTAATTGTCGTATCCCAATGATGCTTCGAGCTTAAGTCTAGTGGTAATAATAATAGAGAAATTCAGTAAGTCAGGACACTAACGTAGCTACTTGTCTTGAGATGTACCTTACCGAATTACTTATACCGTAAGAGTATTTCCAGCCGTTCGCACCCCCCCCCCCCAGGACGCATAAAAATCGCCCCCTGGGGATGAGCCGGCGATGAATCAGCGCTGGGGGCGGTTTCGCGCCCAGTCGTCGCCCCCAGGCGCCGAAATTGGCCTAATTTTCAGCCTCGTTTCGGCGAATAAAGGGCCCATATGGGCGACAATAGGCCCATATTCGACGTGGTTCGCCGTTGTTCGGCGTTCAATTATGCACATAAATTTTTTTATCACATATTTCATCACAAAAATATCAAATACTTCAACAAAATAGTACAACAACAAATAGTTCAATACAAATTATATAGTTCAACAAATAAAAACTCATATTTCATCACACGTCGCGCCCGGCGTCGCCCTTGAGCCTTCATAGATGCTCTATTAGATCTTGCTGTAGTTGATGATGCACCTGTGGGTCTCGGATCTCCTGACGCATACTGAGATAGGCAGTCCAGGTTGCCGGTAGCTGGTGATCAACTTCGGCTAGAGGACCCTGTCTGTAGTATGGTTCAGTGTCAAACACTGGATCTTCTTGCTCGCTCTCGATGATCATGTTGTGCAAGATGACACAGCAAGTCATAATCTCTCACATTTGATCTTTCGACCAGGCTTGAGCGGGGTACCGGACAACAGCAAATCGAGATTGGAGCACACCAAATGCCCGCTCGACATCCTTCCTGCAAGCCTCCTGAACCTTCGCAAACCAGGCGTTCTTGCCTCTTGGCACAGGGTTTGAGATCGTCTTCACAAATATCGACCATCTCGGATAGATGCCATCAGCTAGATAGTACCCCTTGTTGTAGTGCCGCCCATTGATCTTGAAGTTCACCGGAGGAGAATGACCTTCAACAAGCTTGGCAAAGACAGGAGAGCACTGCAGCACGTTGATGTCATTGTGAGTTCCTGGCATACCAAAGAAGGAGTGCCAAATCCAGAGGTCCTGTGTGGCCACCGCCTCAAGCACCACACTGCAACCGCCTTTGGCGCCTTTGTACATCCCCTGCCAAGCAAATGGGCAATTCTTCCATTTCCAATGCATGCGGTCGATGCTTCCAAACATCCTAGGAAATCCTCTTGCTGCATTTTGTGCTAGGATCCGAGCAGTGTTTTCCGCATTGGGTGTTCTCAAGTATTGTGATCCAAACACTGCCACCACTGCCCGACAGAACTTGTAGAAACACTCTATGCTGGTGGACTCGACCATGCGCCCATAGTCGTCGAGTGAATCACCAGGAGCTCCATATGCAAACATCCTCATCGCTGTCGTGCACTTCTGGATGGAGGTGAATCCAAGAGCGCCGGTGCAATCCATCTTGCACTTGAAGTAGTTGTCGAACTCCCGGATGGAATTCACAATCCCGAGGAAGAGCTTTCGGCTCATCCGATAACGGCGCTGAAATGTTTTCTCGCCGTGAAGTGGAGCATCGGCGAAGTAGTCGGAGTAGAGCATGCGGTAGCCTTCGAGACGATGCCGGTTCTTTGCTTTCACCCGCCCAAGCGCCGAGCCACCTCGCCACGGCTTTTCATTGCTCGCCAGCAGCTGGGCGAGGGCGGCGAGCACCATGAGATGCTCTTCTTCCTGGACGTCGGCCTCGGCTTCCCCCTCCAGCAGCGCGGCGAGCGCTTCCTCGTCATCCGAGTGCATCGCCGAGGCAGGCAAATCGCCGAACACCTTGCGCTTGATGGGCGTGTACCCGCCGCTAAACCACGCCTCCGCGGCCGGAAACGACGGCCAGAAACGCCCACCTGCTGTTGGAGGGGCTGCCGCGGCGAAGCGCTGCTATTTTTCCGGTGGGGAATGACTATCTAGCGGTGTAGGGCGGCGGGCGGCGTTGGGATATAGCTACTGGTGGCTGAGGGCGCGGGGGGTGGGAGGCGAGTCGGGGAAGAAAAGCTTGACTTTTCCCCTGACGGTGTGGGCCAGCCACGCTTTTCCCTTGCGCCGGAGCCCCCAACTGCTCCCTAGTGCCCCGGGTTCGGCCTGTGACCGCCAGGCAGAAAAAGGGCCGAACCGGCGATTTTCGGTGTCCTGGGGGCGCGACTGAGCCATTTTTTCGGCGCCGGCGCCGAAAAAGTGGCCTGGGGAGGCCTGTTGGGGGCGCGGCTGGAAATGCTCTAAACTTCCTACTACCACGGGTCCATGGCACTGGGATTCTTCGCAGAAGAAGTAAAGCTTTTTTTCTTAAAAGATGGCCTATTCTATTGTAAGCTTTGAATAGAACTATTGATATTGATTTGTTGGCCGCATATAGCGGTATATATAAGAGTTTACAAGCCAAATAGGCCTATTACAATACGACTAGGACTAGATTACAATACGATTAGGACTAGATAACATGAGAGCCAAGTAATAGTCTAACATCCCTCGTAGTATCAACGAGAGGCTCGACAACGTTGAGACTGGATCGAATATTACAAAATGAAGTAGATGGCAGTCCTTTGGTAAAAATATCAGCAAATTGAGCCGTAGAAGGAACATGGAGCATCCGAACTTGTCCAAGAGCCATCTTCTCGCGAACAAAGTGTATATCAATCTCAATATGTTTAGTCCGGCAATGTTGAACAGGATTTCCAGACATGTAGACAGATGATATGTTATCACAATAAACAATGGTAGCATGTGCAAGCGGTCGATGCAACTCCGAGAGCAACTGACGAAACCAAATCATATCAGCCACAACATGTGCAACAACACGATATTCAGCTTCAGCGGACGAGCGGGAGACGGTTACCTGCCTTTTCGAGGACCAAGAAATCAAATTGTCACCAAGAAAAACACAGAAACCGGATGTAGATCGTCGAGTGTTGGGACAACCAGCCCAGTCTGCATCAAAATACGCGATGAGAGAGATGGGGGATGAATTGTTTATGTGGATACCATGATCAAGAGTACCTTTGAGATACCGAAGGATGCGTTTGATATGATTATAGTGAGGAGTTCGAGGATCATGCATATAGAGACAAGCTTGTTGGACGGCAAATGAGATTTCAGGATGAGTAATGGTAAGATACTGGAGAGCACCGGCAAGACTACGATAGAGAGTAGGATCAGAGAAAGGATCACCATTGGCAGAAAGTTTGATACTAGTGTCGACAGGAGTATGGGAAGGATGACAGTCTAGCATACCAGCACGATTGAGAAGATCTATAATGTATTGACGCTAGGAAAGAAACAGACCAGATGAATCATGAATCACTGCAATACCTAAAAAATGATGAAGAAGACCAAGATCGGTCATAGAAAATTCAGAATGTAGATGAGTAATGATGCGGTCCAAAAAAGATTGAGAAGAAGCAGTGCGAATGATATCGTCAACATAAAGAAGTAAGTAGGCAATGTCAGAATTATGATGGTAGACAAAGAGAGAGGCGTCAGAAAGAGAAGGAATAAAGCCTATGGTTTGAATAAAGGAAGAAAAACGTTGAAACCATGTATGTGGAGCTTGTTTGAGACCATAGAGAGATTTTTGAAGAAGACAAACATGGTTGGGATAGGAAGGGTCTTCAAAACCGAGAGGTTGCTGACAGTAGATGGTCTCTTGAAGAGAACCATGAAGAAAGGCATTTTTGACGTCTAATTGGTGAATAGGCCAGGTGGAGGAGACAACAAGGCTGAGAATAGTGCGTATGGTACTGGGCTTAACTACAAGAGAAAAGGTTTCATCGTAATCAATGCCATGCTGTTGGGAATAGCCACGACATACCCAACGTGCTTTGTAGCGGGAAAGAGTACCATCGGAGTGAAACTTCTGGCGAAACACCCACTTGCCAGAGACAACGTTGGTGTTGGAAGGGCGAGGAACAAGCTGCCAGGTATTATTTTCAGTAAGGGCCAAAAATTCTTCTTGCATAGTTACAGCCCAATTAGGATCGAGAAGCGCGGTTTTGTATGATTTGGCAACTTGAGACAGGGACAGTGTGGCATGAAGGTTGAGACGGTCGATGGGTTGACGAAAACCCGATTTGGAACGAGTGCGCATAGAATGATCATTGACTGATGGGATAGTGGGAACAACGTGAATGGGAAGAGGAGCTATACTGGTGTCCGGCGCAGCGGAAGATGCGAACAATGGAGGGGATTGTGGTGGATCGGCATGTGTGGGTGATGGTGCTGGAGGGGATGATGGTAGATCAGCATGTGTGGGTGATGGTGCTGGAGGGGATGATGGCAGATCAGCATGTGTGGGTGATGGTGCTGGAGGGGATCGTGGTGGATCGACATGTGTGGGAGTCATCGGTGTATCAAAAAAATAGTGGCGTTTGGTTGGTTTGGTGGAGAAGAGGTATTTAGAGATTGAGACATCAGGAGAGGAGCATAGAGAGGGAAACGGGTAGGAGGGAGGCTAGGTGTGGAAGTAGTGGTGTCGGATGGAGTAGTACGTTGAGCAAATGGAAAGATATGTTCGGCGAAGGTGACATGCCGAGACACAAGAACCCGACCGTTGTATAAGTCAAGGCAGCGATAGCCTTTGTGCTCATCCGAAAACCCGAGGAGAACGCACGGGAGAGAGCGGGAAGAGATCTTATGAGCGGCGGTAGCGGAAGTGTTAGGGAAACAGAGACAACCAATAACACGAATGTTGGAGTACTTTGGATGGCAAAGAAACAGAGAAAAATATGGGGTGATGTTGGGATTGGCTTTGGTAGGACGGACATTGAGAAGATATGTAGCGGTGTGGAGAGCTTCAACCCAGTATTGGGGTGGTATGGAAGATTGAAGAAGAAGGGTACGAATAATATCATTGATAGTACGCAAAGAACGTTTAGCTTTGCCGTTTTGAGAAGTGTAGGGACAAGAAAAACAGAGAAGAATGCCATGGTTAAGAAAGAAGGTGCGATTTTTGATATTATCAAATTCACGACCATTATCACATTGGATGAAGCGAATAGGGAGAAAGAAGTGTACAGAGACGTATCGCTGAAAATTGAGAAAGAGGGCGTGAACGTCGGATTTGTTGCGGAGAGGAAAAGTCCAGACAAAGTGTGTAAAATCATCTAAAATGATAAGATAGTATTTAAAACCAGAGACACTAGCAATAGGCGATGTCCAAAGATCACAATGTATTAATTCAAAGGGATAAGTGCTTGCAGAACTAGACGAACTAAAAGGAAGACGCGCATGCTTGCCTAATTGACATGACTCACAAACGGAGGAATCGTGAGAATCTCTATTACAAGGTATGGTAAATTCTCTAGAACAGATCCTAAAACTGCAGGGTTGGGATGCCCTAAACGCCGATGCCAGAGATCAACAGATGCCATCATGGAGGTTGGAGAAGCGGCGACAGGATCACCATTGAGAGAGTATAAGTCACCGGAGCTATTGAACCGCGCGATCTCGACCTTGGTCTGATAATCCTTCACAGATAAGCCAAAGGGGTCAAATTCGATAGTAAAAAGATTATCACATGTGAATTGACGGACAGAGATTAATTTTTTGATAAGACCAGGAGCAACAAGTACATCACGAAGAAGAAGGGGTTTAGTGGTGGAGGGAAGTTGAGCCTGACCAGCACAATAGATGGGAATAGAAGAACCGTCACCGAGGGTGATGGATTTAAAGAGGGGTGAAGTGCAAGAGGAGAGAAACGTATTAGATGCAGACATATGACTAGAAGCACCGGAATCGAAAATCCAATCAGTACCTGTGTTGCCTTGGGTGGCAAAATTATTCATGGCCTGGATGAAGGCGGCCTGGTCCCAGCTTGGCGGTGCAGCAGAGGTCGATGTTGGCAGCAGAGCCGGCTGGTACGACGGCGAGGGCAGTAGGGACGACGATGGAGGCGACGGCAGGAGAGCCGACTGGTACGACGGCAAGGGCAGTAGGGCCGACGGTGGGGTGTAGTAGTGACCTCCATCAGCGTAGTAGGGAGCGCCATAAGTTGGAGCAGCATGATACGCGGGCCGGCGGGCGAGGCGTGAGTAATCCTGGGGCACCAGTGTGGGGCCGCACGCCAGGCTGCCAGGCACCGGTATAAGACGGTGGAGTGCCTAGGGGAGCCGGAGCGGACCATGGCATGGTCCAAGCTTGGACGAGCCCCATCCAGGGATCATGTGGAGGACGCCAAGGTGTAGATGCTGGTGGCGTACTTGGAGCGGGCCAAGGTGGAGGAGTAGACACCGAGCGCGTCGTAGGTGGCCTATAGATGGGGTTCTTGCCACGATAATTAGGGCTGGGGCGCTAGCCTGGCGGTGGAGCGGGCGCTGCTGGGGAGGGAGGGACCGCTGTTGATGGTGGCGCCACGGGTGCCGGAGCACGCGGAACGACGGCAAAGAGCTGAGGGCGAGCGTCCTTGTTGGACTGAGCACGATCGGCCCACTGGAGGATGGAGTGCACCTCGGCAAAAGTTGGTTGGGCCCGCATCATGGGGATGAAGGAGGTCTGCTTGTCGAACTTTTCACCGAGCCCAATGAGGAGGATGTTGATGAGCTGCCGGTCTTCAACGGGATCGCCAAGTTCACGGAGTTCATCAGCGATGGACCTGAGGCGTTGGCAGTAGACACTGAGAGAGGAGTCGCCTTGCACCGTATTCCTGAGCTCGGTATGGAGTAGATTGGTGCGAGCATCAACGTTTTCTTGGAACAACTGCTGAAGAGCCGCCCAGAGACCGGCGGCGGTGGCGGTGTTCCGGAAAACGAGATTGAAGATCTCAGTGGAGACGTGCATGTAGATCCATTGGATGATGGCGAGGTCATCCTTGACCCATTGGGGATCATGGGATTGCGGCACGGTGGTGGCGTCAGCGTGGGAGCGATGATTGCAACGCCCGAGGTGAACTTCGAAGAGGTGGCGCCAATGATAGTAGTTGTGAAAGTTGAGATCGAGGGTGATGGGTATATAGGGACTAATATCAGAGATTGTATCGGTGAAGGAGATCACGGGGAGGGGGGGGGCATAGGTGGTGGTGGTAGAGCTAGGGTAGAGGAGGAGGAAGCCGTGGCGGCGGCGCGGGCGAGGGTAGCAGCCCGGCGCTCGAAGTAGCCGGGCGGCGGCAGCGGCGGTGGGGTGGCGGCGAAGCCATACCCTAGGACCAGGAACTCTAAGATACCATGTAAGCTTTGAATAGAACTATTGATACTGATTTGCTGGCCGCATATAGCGGCATATATAAGAGTTTACAAGCCAACTAGGCCTATTACAATTTAAGACTAGATTACAATACAACTAGGACTAGATAACTTGAGAGCCAAGTAATAGTCTAACACCTATTAGTCGTTTTCCATTAAAGAAACCGTCAAAGTCATTAAGAAGGGCGCTCAAGCAACCCATAGAAATTTGAAAAAATAAGAGAAAAAACAACAAAAAACATGCCACAATGTCTCTCAGAGCCCAGGAAATTAAAGCTACCCCCTCGCAAAAAACGAGAAGGTGGGGAAAACATGCAATTCCTAAACGGCGCTTATAGCGCCCATTTTAGTTATTTATGCAATCGGGCGCACACCCTCCTGCCGAACTGGGCCGGCCCATTCTCCTTTTTTTCTTCTAAAAATGCAAAAATCTGCTAGTGCTGGGCAAGATTCGAACTGGTGACCTCCCTCATATAAGCACGCTGCCAGAACCACTCAACCACCTTACCTGTTTGTGTTGCGTTAGAGCTTTTCACCCTTTTGTTTCCGTATGTTTTTTCCTACGAACGATTTTGTTCGGTTTTTTCCTTTCTTCTTCTTCTAAGTGTGTGAACCCTTTTTTTTTCAAATTCATGAACTTTAATTCAAATCAGTGAACTTTTTTTCAAAATTGATGAACCTTTTGTCAAATCGATGAACCTTTTTTCAAAGTCGATGAACTATTTTCAAATCGGTGAACTTTTTTCCAAATTCCATGAACTTTTTTCAAATTCGGTGAACTCTTTTCCAAATTTGATGAACTTTTTTCAAACTGGATGAACTTTTTTCAAAATGGATGAACTTTTTTCAAATCGATGAACTTTTTTTTCCAAGTCGATGAACTATTTTCAAATTGGTGAACTTTTTTCCAAATTCCATGAACTTTTTTCAATTTTGTGGACCTTTCTTCAAAAATGATGAACCTATTCAAATTCACGAATTTAATGCAAATAATTCATAAAATTAAGTTATTAATAGCTCGGCTGCGCGTTCTTATACTTTTGGCACTTCAATAAAACACCAAAGTTAAGTTGTTCTAGTGGTTAGGCACACTTGTACAGGAAGACAGGGTCTCTAGTTCGGATCCTGGGAAGTGCACCTTTTGCTGTTTTTTAGTTAATTTCACTGCACAGGCGCGTCGGCCTTGTTGGGCCAGGCCCAGGTAGGCAGCGCGTGGGTGCCAGTACGCGTTACGGGCGCTAAAGGCGCGGCTTAGGAGCTCCCGAGAAAACACACTTCAATATTACAAACTTTCGACGTCCATTTCACTTTCTTTAGCCCTCGATTCTTCTTGCCACTAGAGCCCATCCTAGTCTTCTAAACATACACCTCCTTGATCACAATCTTGATAATATTCACGCCCTCTTCAGGTCTTCTTCGGCCCTTTCCCTTCTGAAGAAAAGCCCAAGAATTAATGAATTATAAAGATGATAAAATCACTCCAATGGGATCACCAGGAAATATCCGTCAAGAGCAAGCGTTGTGTTTCTAGTTTTGCAGACAGTCTAGTATACTGCAGCAGCCCACTGAGTACCAAACCTCTCTGCTCTTTTGCGGAAGTCCTCAACCAATTTCCAAAGAGACTGGCCACACTCAATGGAGTCATGTAAAGCTCAAAATCACAACAAATAACCTGCCAAACAAATTTTGCAAGATAACACTAAAACAACCAATAATCCATTTTCTTTTTATGAGAGGAAATGGCATTGATCATTTGCCAACCACCCTCTTCTCAACAATAACATCCTTGGTCAGGATGTTATCTTCCAGAAAATGATCTATGTTTCTTTTTTTAGCAGAAATTTTGAGAAGATGACTGAGCTGATGGACCATTCAAAAAAGATATTTACCATAAGGGTTAGATACGCTTTGTTGCGCCTTTGGTGTTGTTGGATATTCTTAAATAAAAATACTCATGCTGTTTTAAAATATAAGGTTTATTAATTTTTTGAAAAGTCAAACCTTTTAAGTTTGATAAAATTTATAGAGAGATATATCAAAACTCATAATATCAAACGGTATGACTAAATTCATCATGAACTGAATTTCCATACTTTTATTGTTTAATATTGTAGATGTCGATATTTTTTGCTCTGAACTTGCTCAAAGTTAAAGAAAATTGACTTTCCCTGCTAGGCAATCATCAAAGAAGACATAATGCAAGTTTTTCATAAATTCTACCACCTGGGGAACTAATGTAGCAGCAATCAACACGACCATGATAGCCCTTCTCCCAAAGAAGGACGACCCTTATGAGATCGGGCCCTATCGGCCGATCAACCTCATTCACTCGATCAGCAAGCTGCTTGCAAAGGTGCTTTTGATCCGTTTGGTATGAGTGATCCAGAGTATAATATCGCTGGCGCCAAGTGATTTTCAGAAGAAGAAATTCATACACGACTCCTTCCTGTATGTGCAAAACTGTGTTAGAAGCCTTCATAGGAAGACCAAGCCGACGCTCCTCATCAAACTAGATATATCTCGGGGCTTCGTTTCTGTAGCTTGGGATTACCTGCTAGAGCTCCTTCAGCGTTTAGGTTTTAACTAGTAAATGTGCTCGTGCGTTGCAACGGGAGAAACAAAATAATTTTACAATGCGAGAAAAAAGCACTTGATTTTGCAATTTTACATATATCTTTGTTTAATTACCCCTCTTCAGTCTACCCCCAATGCTGGGTAGGAGGCCAGAGAGGCTTGCTTCAAGCCCACACCTGACACAACCAAACCAATTCCTAGCAACACCGATCCACCGCAGCCTCTCACCCGGCAACGCTGATGCTGTAGGAGATATGCCCTAGAGGCAATAATAAATGATATTATTTATCTCCAAGTTCATAATTATGTTTATGTTCCATGCTATAACTGCTATGGTTCTCGAGTCTGCAATAACACGAGGCTCAGAGGAAGACTCATATGCACGTGTGGAATAATAAATGGTAAGAAGTATTCTTAGTCTGGCCTCTAAGACTAGCTCAAGTGTTGCATGATGGTTCTGTTTTCCTGATCATGGGCATGTCTATGCCAACAACTTTGAGGGCACAATGTTAAGAGAACATTTCTGTTGAATCGACCCGGATTGATGTTATGCTATGAGATTCATTCGTCACAAGTTAATGGTACATAACACAGAGATGGTTAACGTTTGCATGATTCCTTAGACCATGAGAGTATCGAGTTTTTTCATGCTTGCTTCATGAACTTTGGGGTTTGTTAAACGTCATCCGTAAATGAGTGGCTATTACGGCGGCTTACGGGTTCATGGAAAAGTATGTCAAGTAACTTGATAGCTCAAGATTGGGATTTGCTCCTCCGACGATGGAGAGATATCTCTGGGCCCTCTCGGTGGTACGGTATCCATCATCGTCTGGCCAGACACTTTGTGATTTGATCATGGGGATGCCGGAAGACGGGAACGAGAAAAGAGAACAATACCGGTAATGAGGTAACTGGCATAGTGGACAAGTTGTTGATCCACGGGGATGCCAACATGTCTCACCTTGGATATTTGTAACATATCACGAAGCAACAGGAATAGCACACGTCAACTGGAGGTTCGCTGGAATATTCATTCATGTGGGTATAGGGGTCAATATGGGTGTCCACGGCTCCGATGTTGATCATTGATCGGAAAGTGTTCCGGTCATGTCTATGCTTCAGTGAACCTATAGGGTCACACGCTTAAGGGTCATCTATCTGCTGAATACTAGACAGGGAGTTTGAGAGAAAGTCACCGAAAAAGTTTCGGACGGCGGAAAAGTTTCGCAGAGAGAGGTCATCGGATGAGTTTCGGTGAAACCGAAAAGTTGTTTCGGGATATACTATTAAGTCAAATTGGTTTCAGCACATGCCTGATAATTGTTGGAGGGTGCCAAAGTCATTCTGGAAACTTTCTGGAATTTCCCGGGATAAAAGCTGGAATTATTCTGGAGCTGTCGGTACCGGTTTGGTTGCTTTTCGCACATGAAATTCACTAATCTGAAATTGTTTTGGAATGAATTCAAAATCATTTTAGTGGGTACTGGAATTATCTAAGACCCACAGAAATATTTTCGGATTTAATGGACGCGAAAAATTGTCTTCATGAATAGTGAAAACGCATTCTTGTTTGCTTTTCGCAGATGAAATTCACTAAACCGAAATTGGTTCGGAATGCGATGAAAATTATTTTAGTGGGTACTGGAAATGTTCTGAGCCCACATAAATATTTTCAGTTCGAATGGACGCTGAAAAATGTCGTCGTGAATAGTGAAAGTGCTTTTTGCTTGGCTTCTTGGAGAAGCCACCTTGAGGGCCTTTTGGTATTATCCCCTTTGGCTTCTTGGAGAAGCCACCCTTGGGCTTGGCCTATAAATAGGGGTGGAGGGGGATGCCTAAAGACACACTCTTGCTCTCATACAAATGCCATGCATGATCTGACTCTCTCTCTCTCTCTCCCTCCCAGCGAAATAGTTTCATAGAGCCGAAAGGCTGTCTGGGTTTCGGCAGGAACTAGTTCTGGATGGCGAAGCCCTATCGGATAGATGACACCGTATGTGTGCAACCCCATAGAGAGGTTGTAGTTTCGATCCTTTTGCCCGATGGGCTGTTTCGAGAGTGCCTCCCGAAGGGCTGTCCAAGTGACGGTCCGAGTTCTATGAGTCCTCCCGAAGGGCTGTCCGAGTGACCGTCCGAGTTTTGAGGGTCCTCCCGAAGGGTTGTCCGCGACACCGTGCGTGGGACTGTTCGACCGCCTCCCAGAGGGCTGTCCGTGGGGCGGATGAGGGTATACATCCTCGTGGTTGGGAGGTTGTAAATCCTAGCTGCGGGGATCTGCACCACCATTCGTCATCGACTCTACTTCCGCTGCGCTACGAGTCGGTAACGAAAAAGATCAAACCATGTATGCAGTCTCCATAGTGGTCCTGGGCTGGTGCGTGGGTCGGAAATCTTTTGTTTTCTACTGCGTTAACCTACAGTGGCATCATGAGCCGTGGTATGCATAGATGCAGGTTGTGATCTAGAATACGTAGAGATGTATGAGTGTTGCACAATATAATTTGTAGTAGATGAGTTCTATTACTAAAAATTATTTGTGTGGGTAGCAGATGAAATCTGTTACCCGATGTTCTTGTTGATTCCCTGGAATTTGCATATTTCTGATCTTGATAATGGCATGGTGGATTTTCAATGTTCTGGCAATCCGCGATCCTGATTGATCAATGAAGTGCTAACAATTTGTTGAAATCCACCATAGTTAGAAAGAAAGATGAAATTTTGCAAACAAAAGGGCAATGCAGATATGATCTGCACGGGGGTCATGCATATGACGAAGTTCAGTATGGCGCTCGAGATTTTATTATGTCGTGTTTCATACACCCCGCAAAGTTGATCTAGTGACTTGAATTATCATACTTGATGATGGACGTTGGTAGCTTCGGTTTGTTTCAAAACCTTAGAAGACACGAAAAACAAGTTTTTGCATGAACCGATTAGAGGCGTCTAACTTGGTTTTGCAGGAGGGTTTGCATGTGCATGTGATGTGGTATAGCAATGCTCATAATAATTTGATTATGTATGAGATGACTATATGATGTAATTAACATGACCTGCATGTCATGATTCGACATGATGGCTGGAGCCATATGATTGCACTTTAATGACCTGCGTGTCAACCTTAAGTAATGCATTTATTTTATCCGCTATGGAGATATCGATATTATCTGGTGCATCGACAAGGTGGTGGCAATCTTCGCGAAGGTGAACACCGACGCGAATGCCGAAGATGAAGAAATACTTGACTTCTCCGTCAGAAGAGGCTATACCATATCATACTATTATGAATTGCCTGAGATGTTTATCCCTCCTGATGCACCCTTCTTGATTGCGCGGTAGTCGCTTTTATTAGGGTGATCTCTCAAAAAAATATCAAGTGGTTAGTGTTCTCCCAAGTGTAGCACCGTCACGGCACCTAACTTTTTGGGGTATTGCAGGATCTCCCTGGGTACGAACGATTAGGGAAGTGTGAGGCGAGTGAGTTGAGACCTCACAGCAAGATCACTTGGTTGTCTTGACGTTTTATAAGGATCTCCCTAAGCTCCGAACACACCCATCGAAAGAGGAACAAGAGTCACATAAAGATGTGATCGACAAGTTTGCCTACTGATTGAATTTCGCGCCATCAGCGTTCATCTCGTTCAATGGCGTTGAATGGATATGTGGGTCTTGTGTCACTCATAATCAATTTTGAGAGATATTGATTTGAGTGGGAGCGCACTGTTGAATTAACATGTTTAATTCTCAATGCAATTAATTATGAACACTGTCTAAGTGTTTTTTGCAAAATAGTTGTAGAATAATGGCCCGCATTTTCACCTTCCCTGTTAAAATTGAATAGCTATTAAATATCTGGTTAAAACTTTATGATTGGTAACGTAATGTGAGGATTGTCCTCAAAAGTGCCGAGAAGGACTTTGTCCTATCACATGCTTTCCGTATACTCCCGCTAAAGGCAATGGATGATGAGACTCTCGTCCTTCGATCCAAAAGCTAGAATTCCATTACGGTCAAGTGCAATATGTTTGCTTCCATGAAACCCGAACTTCGAAAGTTTTGGGATAGTTATGTGATATTCATGGAACTGAAAATTAATTTTTAGATACAAACAAAGGCTGAAAGATATGAAATATCCAAAGCAATGTTTGTTTGCAAATTATTAGTAAAATATTTATTATGCATTAGACTGATAAGAGATGGATCCAGAAGAACGCTTGTCATATGATGAAAGGTGAATAAAACAACAACTTAAAGAGAAAGGAAGTGTCGAAAGGGTGTTAGTATACTTACATGCCTAGGAAGTCCGGGGATAACGCCACTCTTAAGTTGGGTGCTTCTTTTGCGAGTAGAAAATACTAAAAGTTAAACTGTTAGATGTATAAAGGCAGAAAGAAAGATGACTGGAATATCTAGCTCATGTATGAATGTCATACAAGTTTTTGATGTATAGAAGGCTGGTCAAAGATATAGTTCTTGGGAGTTATGGTTAAACATGTTAATCACTAATTCTAGGGTATTGTGAGTTAATCACAAAGATACCCGCTCGATTGCATTTTGTTGCAACTCGATGTAAGAACTACTATGGCCTAAAAGATTGGCTAGGAATGAGGTTTTAATACATGCTGGGAACATAGTAAAAGTTACTATACCTTCCATCGGTGTATTACCTATGTATTTTCTTTCATAATTCATTTTAGAGTTTCTCACACTCTAGCCCTTTGCATAAGGTATCTTGCAAGAAGGTTGTTCATAAGAGAACTTTTGATGTTCAGTATTATGAATAAACATAAGGGCCATACTTTCATTATGAATGAGATGTATGTTATGAATAATGATATTAATATATTACCTCTATGTTTACTTTCACAATTCATTTTAGAGTTTCTTTACACTCTAGCCCATTGCACAATGGTTATTGCAAAAGAGTTGTTCATAAAAGAACAATTGTTGTTCAGTATTATGAATAACATGAAGGGCCATGCTTCCATCCAAGATGGGATGTATGTTATGAATATTGATGGTAAAATGATACATCCATAACACTGACGCTAAATGTCGCAAGACTATGAGAATACCACACATGTGTGGCACTGCATTTGGTCACATTGGAGAAACCCGCATGGAAAAATTCCATTATGATGGATTTTGAAGTCGTTTGATTTTGAATCATCTGGCACTTGCAACTTTTCTCCGAAAAGTGAAGTGACTGAAATACCGTTCACATGCCATAAGGAACGAGCAACAAACTTATTGGTGATCATACATTTTGATGTGTGTAGTTCAATAAATGTTGTTGCAAGTAGTGGATTTATATATCTTCAGAAATGACTCAAGCAGATATATGGATATTTTCTTGATGAGATGTAAGTCTGGATCTTTTGAAAGGTTTTCAAAAATGAAGTATAATTTATTGTAACAAGGAAATTATGTTTCTGCAATTTTATTGCAGAAAGGAATATTTGAGTTACAAGCTTAGCGAATGTCTGATGAGTTGTGAAAAGAGTTTCATAACTTAGAACTCCCGGAACACCACTATGAGTGGAATGTCTGTGAAGATGTAATCAAACCATTTATGACATGGTAAGATCAAAGATGACATAAATAAATTTGCCATTATCACTTTTAAAGAGTAATGCTTTAGAGACTGCGGCTTTTACACTGAAAAGATCTCCATCAGGTCTGTTGAAATGACGACATGGTATGGTACGCCCAACCATGTTATATCTTTTCTTAACATTTGGAATATGGGCCTTGTGTAAAAGGTTACAGACCTATTCCAAATTAGACAAGTGCTACTTTGTAAGTTATCCCAAGTCATTGGGTATTCCCCCACCACTATACCGAGGCAAAGGATTTTTGCCACAAAACGGTATGCTTTTAAAGAGAATAGTTCTTGCAAAAGGGTAAGTGGGAGGACAATGCAACTCGACGAGATAACAAGTATCTTCGTCATCAGGTCAAAGGAAAGGAACCTTGGAAGTAATTCCAGAGTTTCCTACTGCGACTGACAGGGGCAAACCCACGTTATAGGTTGTGGGGGCAGCTGCCCCCACTCGTTTTTTCATCCGCGTATGCATAGTCCTCCAAATACGTGGGTGCCCCCACTAGGCCGAATACTTTGCCCCCGTTTGCCACAGTTTCTTTTGTATTTTCATAAACCCACGTACTCTAAACTATAAAGAAGCAGCCCATTATTTGCTGTAGCATGTAGCCCGCAGCCTGCGTTTGCATCTCGGCTAACTCGATCATAGTGGCCTTGTGGCTCGGTGCCTCGCTCCAGATCTTAGCGTACACACACGCACCTGATGCACGCATGAGACGGCCGAAGCCCTAATCTCTCCCCTGAAGCGATCATGCAGCCGCCGGCTCACGGCGATGTTGCCCCTACAGGCAATCGCAGCCTTGCCGTCGTCCATCCCTCTCGGCCTTGCATAGCAAGATGCCACAAAACAGCCCCGTTTATTTTGCAACTCCGTAATTCTACATGACACCAAGGTATGCCATATAAGTCATCTAGGGTTTTTTTGATTGCGACTTTTTTGTTTGTTTGCAAATTCTATGATAGAAACCATGTTCGTCTCATCTATTTACGTGTATATTTTATCGATTTGGATGATCAGATCAGTTCAGCTGCTCAAGCAATTCGGTTATGACATATAGATTTAAGTTTGCAACTTTCTACCTTGAATAAAATTGACATATAGATTTAAGTTTGTAGCTTTCTACTTCGGATTATCTATTATACTACTCCCTTTGTAATAAACAAATATAAGACGTTTTAGACACTTGTTTACAAAGAAGTATATTTGAATCCTAGCACACTTCAACCGGAGCCCCAACTCCCCAATTTTAGTTTATTGGGACATTTCCTTTGCCTTATTATTCCTTGAATATGAGTATATGACCATACATTCTTACGCATCGTTTCACTTTCACTTGTAAGAAGAACATTAAAATTTTTGACGCATACCCTATGCCACTCCCTCCCCAGAGCAACTGCCCAAATTCGGTATTCCCCCCTTCTCCCTGCCCTCTCTCTTCTTGTCACCGGCAACCCCCTCCGGCGATGGCGAGCCTTTGTTTCCTTCATCCAGGGGGCTGCTCGCTCACGATTTGGTGGTAGTGTTTTGGTATACCGGCACCAACTTTGTTCTTTTTTGTTCTTCTTACTTTCTCTTTTGTTTTTCGGCCTAGTTTATCTTTTAATAGACTGGGCCACTCTATTTTTCCCTTTTTCCTATCTATATGAAATGGCAGGAGCACCCTCCTTGCATCATCAAAAAAATCTCTTGCCCCCTCTCATATTTTTTCCTGGGTCCGCCCTTGGCGACTGATACGGAAGCCTCTACAATAGATGTATGGACTTCGGTCGAACTTGTAGCTGAACAACATAGGAAAAAGCTCGTGCAAACCTCTCAGGTGCGCAAACGAGATATTGTTGTTAGACAAAAGTATACCTATGATACACAAGGAAGCGTTGATGGGCCCTGACTCCAGAATTGGCTGAATGCAAATATAATCCGAGATAGTTTCCATAAATGATTCAAGATTTAAATCTTGATAAACCCTCCGAAAGAATTGGAGTCTAACGGATTGTAATGGGACTGTAAACTGATATGGATAAAAATGTTTTATCCATTGAGCTCGACTTGTTGCAATAACAAGTTCAACGAGTTGACTACAATGAGATTGTCTCACCGTAGCAATGCTTAAAGTCGGTTCGGGTTAAACTAGCAATTAATACGTATTTCAAAACGTGAGATATGAAACATGGATGACAAAAGAATTTACATGAAATGGAATTGCAACCTAGGACTTGTATGTGATACATTCCAAAGTATTTTGTCGGTCCAAAGGATGCTAGTAAGTATGCTAGCTTTAGAGTTCCAGCAATGGATAGAAGAGAGCAAAATGGAGTTGAAATCTTTGTTTTTGATGGAATGGTCAAAGGGATTTGACTTCATCAATGGGTAACGAAGATGCTTGTGGTTTCAAGAAAGTAAGTGTGAGCATAATAATATTTCTGAAAACCTTGTGTGCTTGACACATTGTTAATTGGAAATAAATTTCTTGACACGAATTAGGACTTCATTTGAAAATAGTTTTTGATGAAGTGCTTGGGCTAAATAGCCTTGATATTAGGCATAATGATCTATGTAGATAGATTTACCTAATAGGGCTGAGCAAAAATACATATTGACAAGATGCTAAAACCGTTTAGCACTAAGAACGACAAGGATTGATTCTTGCCGAAGTCACATGGAAAGAGGTTTTGCAAGAATCAGTGTCCCAAAACACTGATGAGCAAAATACATGATGGAGATTCCACATACTCCTATGTTTGGATTAATCATGTATTCCATGGTATGTAAAACAACCAGATATGTCCAATACTCCAAAGCTGTTGCGAGTATAGATACCAAAGTGATCAAAAGTACTGATCATGGGACAACAGTGAAAAAGGATCATTGAGTACTAAAGTAGCACTGATGACATGTTTTCTCGCAAGTGGAGATCATGAAGAGTTCATTGTAAAAGGTTACATCGATACAATCTTCATCATTTCTCCATGCGATTTTCAATTTAAATTGAGGGTTTTGTGTAACACACAATATGGTGGTGCAGTTAGTTGGAAATTGTTCCAAACAAGTTACTGTGGCGAATTCTATAACAGAGGCGAAGTATGTTGCCGCTTTAGAAGCGACAAAGACAAAGATGTAGAATCATATAGTTCATTCATGAACTTAGTATGGTTCCAAGAAGGCTTTGGTCAATGGGACACTATTGCAGATAGTTGCTCCATAACTCAGTCTGAGAATCAGGTTTCAATCAATAATTCACATATTTACAAAGCCAAGTACGCACAAAATATGAATTTTGTGAAAGCATGAAAACACGAGGATATGCAGAGATACACATGGAGCTGAAGTTGTCAGATCCGATGGACATCAGGCTATACCACATGCGAAGCATTTTTTACACCAGTATGCCATAGGTGTAAAGTGCATTAGCATTAACTAGATTATTAACTCTAGTGCAAGTGGGAGTCTGTAGGACATATGCCCTAGAGGAAATAATAAATGATATTATTTATCTCCAAGTTCATAATTATGTTTATGTTCCATGCTATAACTACTATGGTTCTCGAGTCTACAATAACACGAGGCTCGGAGGAAGACTCATATGCACGTGTGGAATAATAAAAGGTAAGAAGTATTCTTGGTCTGGCCTCTAAGACTAGCTCAAGTGTTGCATGATGGTTCTATTTTCCTGATCATGGGCATGTCTATGCCAACAACTTTGAGGACACAATATTAAGAGAAAATTTCTGTTGAATCGACCCGGATTGATGTCATGCTATGAGATTCATTCGTCATAAGTTAATGGTACATAACACAAAGATGGTTAACGTTTGCATGATTCCTTAGATCATGAGAGTATCGAGTTTATTCATGCTTGCTTCATGAACATTGGGGTTTGTTAAACGTCACCGTAAATGGGTGGCTATTACGGCGGCTTACGGGTTCATGGAAAAGTATGCCAAGTAACTTGATAGCTCAAGATTGGGATTTGCTCCTTCGACGATGGAGAGATATCTCTGGGCCCTCTCGGTGTTACGGTATCCATCATCGTCTGGCCAGACACTTTGTGATTTGATCACGGGGATGCCGGAACACGGGAACAAGAAAAGAGAACAATACTGGTAATGAGGTAACTTGCATAGTGGACAAGTTGTTGATCCACGGGGATGCCAACATGTCTTATCTCGGGTATTTGTAACATATCACGAAGCAACAAGAATAGCACACGACAACTGGAGGTTCGCTCGAATATTGATTCGTGTGGGTATAGGGGCCAATATGGGTGTCCACGGCTCCGATGTTGATCATTGATCGGAAAGTGTTCCGGTCATGTCTATGCTTCACCGAACCTATAGGGTCACACGCTTAAGGGTCATCTATCTGCTGAATACTAGACATGGAGTTTGAGAGAAAATCACCGAAAAAGTTTCGGACACCGAAATGTTTCGGACAACGGAAAAGTTCCGCAGAGAGAGGTCATCAGATGAGTTTCGGTGAAACCGAAAAGTTGTCTCGGGATATACTACTAAGTCAAATTCATTTCGGCACATGCCTGATAATTCTTGGAGGGTGCCAGAGTCATTCTGGAAACTTTCTGGAATTTTCCGGGATAAAAGCTGGAATTGTTCCAGAGCTGTCGGTACCGGTTTGGTTGCTTTTCGCAGATGAAATTCACTAATCTGAAATTGTTTCGGAATGAATCCAAAATCATTGTAGTGGGTATTGGAATTATTCTAAGACCCACAGAAATATTTTCGGATTTAATGGATGCGAAAAATTGTCTTCATGAATAGTGAAAACGCATTCTTGTTTGCTTTTCGCAGATGTAATTCACTAAACCGAATTTGGTTCGAATGCGATGAAAATTATTTTAGTGGGTACTGGAAATGTTCTGAGCCCACATAAATATTTTCAGTTCGAACGGACGCTGAAAAATGTCGTCGTGAACAGTGAAAGTGCTTTTTGCTTGGCTTCTTGGAGAAGCCACCTTGAGGGCCTTTTGGTATTATCCCCTTTGGCTTCTTGGAGAAGCCACCCTTGGGATTGGCCTATAAATAGGGGCAGAGGTGGCTGCCTAAAGACACACTCTTGCTCTCATACAAATGCCATGCATGATCTGGCTCTCTCTCTCCCTCCCAGCGAAATAGTTTCGTAGAGCCAAAAGGTTGTCTGGGTTCCGGCAGGAACTAGTTCTAGACGGCGAAGCCCTGCTGGATAGATGACACCGTATGTGTCCAACCCCGTAGAGAGGTTGTAGTTTCGATCCTTTTGCCCGAGGGGCTGTTTTGAGAGTGTCTCCCGAAGGGCTGTCCAAGTGACGGTCCGAGTTTTGTGAGTCCTCCCGAAGGGTTGTTCAAGTGACCGTCCGAGTTTTGAGGGTCCTCCCGAAGGGCTGTACGCGACACCGTCCAAGGGACTGTCCGACCGCCTCCCGGAGGGCTGTTCGTGGGGCGGATGAGGGTATACATCCTCGTGGTTGGGAGGTTGTAAATCCTAGCTGCGGGGATCTGCACCGCCATTCGTCATCGACTCTACCTCCACTGCGCTACGAGTCGGTAACGAAAAAGATCAAACCATATATGCAGTCTTCATAGTGGTCCTGGGCTGGTGCATTGGTCAGAATTTTTTTGTTTTTTGCTGCGTTACCCTACAAATGGCGCCTTGTGGTGCACCGACGGATTGTTATTTGCGCGTGTTAGTTTAATTTGTAAAACCAAGTACGCAATGTTATCGACTTGCTCACGATCAAGTTGTAGGTTCTTGACATGAACTCGTCATGCCTTATACGTTCATGATGTTTTAATTAGTCTAGTGTACAAGTTGACATGAATATAAAAAATATACAAACCGAGGAAAATACTTGTCCTGCTAGGTTACTATATTGAAAAATATTGGTCTTTACAACTCGTCATGCTTCAAACAGTGATGTGCACAACAAGACCACAATCCAACTCATAACCACCAAACACACTCATTCATACTGAATCCAACAGAACCAGGTGAAATAGACATACAAAGGATTCATTTTTCGACAATGGGTGGATTTTATTGACTCATAATGATGCATCAAGAGAATACAAAACACAATGAGTACACACCCAGCCTCTGCATAACTAGGATGCACACAACCAAAGACAGAGGATTCATACCAACACCTGCGAACATATTCACAAACATTGTAGATTCTAGAGCGCATACATCGCCAAGTCCCCTGTTTATTCCTTCTTCTCCTACCCAAAAAAAAAAGATGGCGATGCTTAGTTATACGGGGTTAGCAGTATGGAGCCCGACGTCTTCAGGGCCTTGAGGTCAGCGTGGGCGCGGGACGCCTCCGGCAGCGAGTGGGTGTGCTTCACGCGGATGTGCAACAGGTCAGTATGTCACACAGCAGGAACAAGACAAAATGCACCTTAAATATATGGCGAACCAGCATACGGACAGTCATCCCCTTCAACATGATAGCAGCCACTGTGTGATCAATCAAAGGCGTGACGGGAACCAACATTGGCTGGAATAATCCGCTCTTTAGCATAGGAGCCCAGCTGCCTGCCCGCGTACGCAATAACATCCCAAACTTTCCTGCCAGACAGCCCGGGCCCTATGGCAGTCACCACACCAACAACTTCCATTGGTGGAATAGATCATTAAGCTCGACAATAATCTAACAGAAACACTGATAACAGTGCAAAGCACAACCCACAAGCCAATTGATAGAAGCAAACAACCTGATGCCATATAGTGTCGCAACCTCGGTAGGTAACACAACAGAACACCAATTCTTGAGCAATAAAATACATTGGAACATTTGATCTTATGTTCACTGAGCAATGCTCTTGAGAATCATGTTGCCGGGCATCTAAAAGTGCGGACAACCAAACTTATGGTGTATGTATCAACTGAAATGTTTGTGCGTGATTTAGACATCTTTGAACCGCTAACTGAGACAATGTTGGTTTGGTTGGCAACTGGCCGGGGATAGATACAGTTTCTTTGGTTTCATCAGCAACAACAAGCTATCGTCAATCAATTTAGTGAAATAATTGCAAGGTGTTTCATCCATTTTGGATTTATTTCAGAATTTCTGGCGATGCGTTTCAGTGGGAGGAGACGTTCCCGTCGACGACGAGGTGCCTACGGTGACTTCTAAATCTCAAAATGATATGCCTGCTCCTTCTGTCGAAGGTGCTCATAGGGGTAGGATCTATGTGTGTGCGTTCATAGGGGTGAGTGTATGCGTGTATGTATGAGCGCTTGCGTCTATACTGTATTAAAAAATGATGTACCATAAAAGTACTTTAAATTATTTAATATTTCTTTACAACACACAAGGCAACGATCTAATCTCCTGAGAAAAACATTACCGCTCTGAATATAACTCCATAATTGATGGTGGCACTTAACAATGCGATTATTTTACTCCATGTGTGTGTGTGTGTGGCAAATTGTTACCAGCCTGTGCTAGTCTTCATTAATTCTGGGCTTCAGAGAGGAGCTGATGTTGAGCTCCCTACTGAAGCGGACGAGCCGCTGGAACTCGAACGACGACGACCCCATCTCCGCCACATCCAACCTCAACTGTTGCGCCATGGCTTGGGCCGCCTCCTTGATTTTGTCGGACACCATGGCCTTCCTCACCATCCTCTCGACGACGCCTCTGTCACAGACGTCTTTCATGTTCAGCCCCGTCCTCCACACGGCGCCCACGAAGCGGCTGTTGGTCTGCTGGTCGGCGAAGAAGGGCCATCACACCATCGGGACGCCCTCGACGGCGCACTCCAGCGTCGAGTTCCATCCGGCGTGTGTCAGGAAGCAGCCCACCGCTCGATGGCGCAATACGTCTCGCTGAGGAGCCCACTCGATGACACGCCCGTTGCGGTATCCCACTGCCGCGACGGTTTCTCGGAGGAGCGCGGTATAAAACTAGATGGAAGTGTTGAACCCTTTGCTCGAGCCGCGGTTGTATATATATGCTGTGCGCCGTGGCTTACAAGAATCAGATCAAGAGGAGATCGATCATGATTGTTACAGGAGGTTTGAGGAGATATAACAGAAGAAGAGATAGAAAGAGATACAAGTTAAACATCTTTCCTATCCCCATACAATATCTTCTAACACTCCCCCTCAATCTAAACCTCAAGAAACTTTCGCAAGGTTAAGATTGTACTTGAACTCATCCAATATCCTCATGGTGAGAGGTTTTGTAAAGCCATCAGCAAGTTGATCTCCAGTAGGTACAAACCGAATATCAAGTAGCTTTCGAGCTATCCTTTCTCTGACAAAGTGGAAATCAACTTCAATATGTTTAGTACGTGCATGAAAAACAAGATTGGCTGAAAGATAGGTTGCACCAATATTATCACACCATAATCTAGCAGCTTGTGGAGCCTTGATTCCAAGTTCATAGAGCAATGCTTGTATCCACATTACTTCAGCTGTAGCATTTGCCAAAGCTTTATATTCAGCCTCTGTACTTGATCGTGAGACAGTAGCCTGTTTTCTTGCAGTCCAGGATATAAGATTAGTTCCCATAAACATAGCAAAACCACCTATAGATCTTCTATCATCAGCACAACCAGCCCAGTCTGCATCAGAGTAAGCAGTAACAAGCAGAGATGGACACTTGGTAATTTGAAGTCCAACTCCTTCAGAAAACTTAAGATACCTTAAAATCCTCTTGACTGTAGTCTAGTGAGTTGTTCTAGGTGCATGTAAATACTGACATACCTTATTCACAGAGTAAGAAATATCAGGACGTGTAAGAGTCAAATATTGCAAAGCACCCACAACACTTCTGTAATTAGTTGCATCCTCTGGTCCAAGTGCTTCTCCACTCTCAGTTGTAAGTTTTTCAGAAGTTGAAATTGGTGTACTTACAGGCTTACAATGTTGCAGTCCTACTCTTCTGAGTATGTCAGTAGTGTACTTTTCCTGAATAAGGAGAATACCATCCTTAATCTGCTTGACTTCTATGCCAAGGAAGTAGTGAAGATCTCCCAAATCTTTGAGAGCAAACTCCAACTTAATATCTTTAAGCAAACAAGTGGTAGCATCTGAACTTGAACTTGCAACAATTATATCATCAACATAAACAAGCACAAAGATAGTGATATTGTCCTTATGATAAAAGAACAATGAAGTATCTGCTTTAGATGGTGTAAAACCAAGTTGTTGTAACTGCATGCTCAACCTTGAGTACTAAGCTCTTGGGGCCTGTTTCAAACCATACAAAGCCTTATCCAACTTACAGACATAATGTGGCGTGCTTTGATTCTCATATCCAGGTGGCTGCCGCATGAACACTTCTTCCTCAAGAACACCATGAAGAAACGCGTTCTGAACATCGAGCTGCCGTAGACTCCAACCTCTGGAAATAACAATAGACAATCACTAGTAGAAAAAGGGTCAAATGTTCAGCTCATTAGTGCTGGTTTGAATTTGAGCCGGCACTAATGTGTCCATTAGTGCCGGTTCCAACGGCTAGCCGGGCCACTCTCATTAGTACCGGTTCTTGCCGAACTTTTAGCACCGGTTCGTGCAACGAACCGGTACTAATGAGAGTGGTGGCAGGATGTTGTCAGTCTGGGGCCCCACCAGCACCTTTAGTACCGCTTCGTGGCCACCAGCACCTTTAGTACCGGTTCGTGGCCACCAACACCTTTAGTACCGGTTCGTGCCACGAACCAGTACTAAAGGTGCTGGTGGGGCCCCAGACTGACAACATCCTGCCACCACTCACGAACCGGTACTAAAGGTCGCCCTATATAAACCCTTCGTCCATCCGAGCTCGCTTCTTCCCCCTTTCCCCTCTCCTCTGTTCTTCCCTTCCTCTCGAGCTCATCACAAATCTTGCCCAAATTTTGTCAAGATTTGAAGCCCCCCATCCATTCAAATGACCACAAAGGTTAGCAACTTTGTCCTTTCATCTCTCATTGCTAGATTAGCTCTTGCAATGGTTTATATAGTGATTAATTTGTGTGTTTTAGTAATTTGGGAGGAATTATATGGGGTAGTATTTGATTTATATGCAATTTGAGGTCAAAATAACACTTAGTTTGCATATCTAGGTGTGGTTTACTTAGTGCCTTCTAAATCTCCGTTGTAACCACCATCGATCGCCCGCACCGTCCTGTCGCCGGCACCACCTTGTGGTGAGCCTCTTGTTCATGCATTTTTTATATAAAAAATTGATGTTTGTGTGATTTGGATATATAGTTACTCGTATAATTATCTTACACGCACATTGTTTGTTATACATAGTGCCATGGTTTTGATATCCATCCCCGTCGGCCCTAGTCCTTGTTATGATTCAGATGTGGTATATTCTCTTTTAAAACTATTTGTTGCATTTCGTGTTTATGACAAATTATGCCCATCAAGTTGACATAGATATTTTTATGTAGGAGGTATGTGAATCAGAAATTCCAATCGACCCTATTGTCGAGGGGTTAAATTTAGTTGAAAGAGAAAACAAGTATTTGAAAGAAAAATTGAAAAGAATTGAGGGGGAGAAGATGGAATTGGAGTTGCATGTTACCGATGTTGTCGATGATCACAAGATCAAGATGGAGAAAATGCGCTTGAAGATTAGAAAGATTAGAAAATATGCCATTCATAGTGAGGCTTGGTATCATTATGCTGTTGGATCAATTGTTACCTTAGTTGCGATCTTGATTGCATTTGTTGTTGCATTTAAATGCTTTAGCTAGAGAGTTATTTGTTTGTTGCATTTAAGTGTTGTATGAACTCTATGCATGAACTTGTTTTAATTTGGTCTTTTCGGTGTTGTGTAATGAACATGAGCCGACAATGGATGTACGATGACCGATGCTCTCCCGAGTTCATTAATGGCGTGCAAACTTTTCTGCTTGCGGCTGAGGCAAACAAGCGGGCGGATGGTTTTATGCCTTGTCCATGTGCTGGCTGTAAGAATGATCACAATTACTCTAAGTCAAGAACCATTCACGTCCACCTGTTTGAGTCCGGTTTCATGCCCCACTATAATGTTTGGACCAAGCACGGAGAAAGAGGGGTTATGATGGAAGACAATGAAGAAGAGGAGGACGACGACAGCTATCCTGGCCATGGGTTCCCTGAATACGATGATACAACAATGGGGGAAGAAGCTGAGCCGGCAATGTGGGAAGAAGTTGAAGAAGAGGCATCAGATGAGCCCACTGATGATCTAGGTCGGGCTATTGCCGATGCAAAGAGAAACTGCGCAAGTGATTTGGAGAAGAAGAAGTTGCAGCGCATGTTAGAGGATCACAAGAAATTGTTGTACCCAAATTGCGAAGCTGACAAGAAAAAGTTGGGCACCCCACTGGAATTGTAGCAATGGAAGGCAGAGAATGGTGTATCTGACAAGGGATTTGGAAAGATGCTTGTAATGATAAAGAATATGCTTCCAAAGGACAATGAATTGCCTGAGAGTACGTACAAAGCAAAGGAGGCTGTCTGCCCTCTAGGGTTAGAGGTGCAGAAGATACATGCATGCCCTAATGACTGCATCCTCTACCGCGGTGAGTACGAGGATTTGAATGCTTGCCCGGTATGCGGTGCATTGCGCTATAAGATCAGCCGCGATGACCCTGGTGATGTCGAGGGCGAGCGCCCTAGGAAGAAGATTCCTACCAAGGTGATGTGGTATGCTCCTATAATACCACGGTTGAAACGTTTGTTCCAAAACAAAGAGCATGCCAAGGCGATGCGATGGCACCGAGAAGACCGTAAGAAAGACGGAAAGTTGAGAGTACCCGCTGACGGGTCGTAGTGGAGAAAAATTGAGAGAAAGTACAGGAAGGAGTTTGCAGGTGACGCAAGGAACGTATGGTTTGGTCTAAGCGCAGATGGCATTAATCCTTTTGGGGAGCAGAGCAGCAACCATAGCACTTGGCCTGTGACTCTATGTTTGTATAACCTTCCTCCTTGGTTGTGCATGAAGCGGAAGTTCATTATGATGCCAGTGCTCATCCAAGGCCCTAAGCAACCCAGCAACGATATTGATGTGTACCTAAGGCCATTAGTTGAAGAAATCTTACAACTATGGAATGGAACAGGTGTACATGCATGGGATGAGCACATGGGGGAAGAATTTGACCTAAAGGCGTTGCTGTTCATGACCATCAATGATTGGCCTGCTCTCAGTAATATTTCAGGACAGACAAACAAGGGATACCGCACATGCACGCACTGCTTGGATGATACCGACAATATATATTTGGGTAATTGTAGGAAGAATGTGTACCTGGGACATCATCGATTTCTTCCGAGCAGGCATCCCGTAAGAAAGAAAGGCAAGCATTTCAAAGGTGAGGCAGATCACCGGACGAAGCCTCGCCATCGTACTGGTGCTGATGTACATGATATGGTCAAGGATTTGAAGGTAGTCTTTGGAAAGGGTCCTGGCGGACAACCTATTCCGAATGATGCCGACGGACGTGCACCCATGTGGAAGAAGAAATCTATATTTTGGGACTTGCCCTATTGGAAAGACCTAGAGGTCCGCTCCGCAATCGACGTGATGCACGTGACAAAGAATCTTTGTGTGACCCTGCTTGGCTTCTTGGGCGTGTATGGGAAGACAAAAGATACACCTGAGGCACGGGAGGACCAGCAACATATGCACGGAAAAGACGACATACATTAGGGTCATGCCAGATACACTCTTACTAAAGAAGAGAAGGAAATCTTCTTTGAATGCCTGCTCAGTATTAAGGTACCGTCTGGCTTCTCGTCGTATATAAAGGAAATAATAAATATGGTAGAGAAAAAAGTTCCAGAACCTAAAGTCTCATGACTGCCACGTGATTATGACGCAACTGCTTCTGGTTGCATTGAGGGGGCTTCTACCGGAAAATGTTCAATTAGCCATTGTCAAGCTATGTGCACTCCTCAATGCAATCTCTCAGAAGGTAATCGATCCAGAGATCATACCAAGGTTAGAGAATGATTTGGTGCAATGTCTTGTCAGTTTCGAGTTGGTGTTCCCACCATCCTTCTTCAACATCATGAAGCACGTCCTAGTTCACCTATGCAAAGAGATTAGTGTTTTGGGTCCTGTATTTCTACACAATATGTTCCCCTTTGAGAGGTTCATGGGAGTCTTAAAGAAATATGTTCATAACCGTGCTAGGCCAGAAGGAAGCATCTCCAAGGGCCATGAAAATTAGGAGGTCATTGAGTTTTATATTGACTTTATTCCTGACCTTAAGCCGATTGGTGTTCCTGAATCACGACATAAGGGCAGACTGGATGGAAAAGGCATGCTAGGAGGGGATCAAATAATATGTATGGACGGGCATTCTCTCACTGAAGCACGCTACACAGTTCTACAGAATTCCGCCTTGGTGGCTCCGTATATGGACGAACACAAGAATTTTCTACGCTCCAAACACCCGGAGTGGTCTGATGACTGGATTACACGTGAACAAACGGGGACTTTCGCCGGCTGGTTGCAGACACGTGCCATGCATGATGCCTCTATTGAAGATGACCTGTACTTACTGTCCCAGTTACCATCTTCGAATATAATGACTTTCAAAGGGTACGAGATAAATGGGAATACATTTTACATGATCGCTCAAGATAAGAAGAGCACCAAGCAAAACAGTGGTGTCTGCTTTGATGCAGCAGCCAAGACGGGTAAGGAAACATATTATGGTTACATAGAGGACATATGGGAACTTGACTATGGACTTGGTTTGAAGGTCCCTTTGTTTCGGTGCAAATTGGTCAATATGACATGAGGTGGATTAATGGAAGACCCGCAGTACGGAATGACAATAGTGGATCTCAACAATCTTGCGTATGCAGACGAACCATTCGTCCTAACCAATGATGTGGCACATGTTTTCTATGTGAAGGACATGTCTACCAAGCCAAGAAAAAGAAAAGATAAGGAAGCGAATGCATCATACGATGAGCCAAAGCGCCACATAGTTCTTTTTGGAAAGAGAAACATCGTCGGAGTGGATGACAAGACATACATGTCAGAAGATTATGAAAAGTTTGATGAAATTGCTCCATTCACAGTGAATATTGTCCCGAGCATCGAGTTAAATGATGAAGATTTCAATGGTTACGGTGCAAAGGGGCACACGCGAAGAAAAAGTTTCACACCCAAAGACCTGGGATGTGATCGGCTTCACTATCATCACTTTCTTCCGTGTTTCACACCCAGGACGGAATCTCTGTAATAGTTAGGGTAGTTATGTGTTTTAGCATTTGAAACGTGAAGAAATTTTATTTGCAAACAAATTCTTTCATGCATTTACTGATTTTTTCAGCTAAATGACCCTGAAATTAAAAACACTTCAAATGAACTCCGAAAAGGTTGAAAGTTGGCATGGTATCATAATTTCACCCACATAGCATGTGCAAGAAAGTAGAGAGGGTTACGACAAAAACTAGATGCACTTCGTGTACAAAATGGACAATCTCTTTCGAAGTATCAGGGTTTCGGATGAAAACTCATATGTTACAAAGGCATTTCATTTTTTAAATAACGTAAGCATTAACAAATTGAATATAATGATAAAACACACTAATATTAAACATAAGAAAAAAGAATCACTGGAAAATCTATTTTTAAAGTTAAGTTATTCACAAACTAGTGATTCACACAAATTTCAAATAATTCAAAATTTAAAATTTTCAAATTTGAAAACTACCGGCACTAACAGAAAGTTTGTAATTTTTTGTACCTAAAAAAAAAATATTCACAAAGAAACTCTAAATACAGCAAAAAACAACTCAGAAATAAATAAAAGAAAATAAATAAAGCAAAAAAGAAAAAAAAGAAAAAAAGCCCGCCTACTGGGCCACAGCGGCCTGCATACGACTAGAAACCCAACCTATTGTTGGGCCAGGATGCAGGCCCGCAAGGCCCAGTTGGCCCACAGGGCAGCACAAAACAGGTAGGCCTAGAAGGCCTGCTTTGGAGAGGAGCTCGAAGGAGTAGCCGCGGCTGGGTTTATAAACCAGTGCGTCAGCCCTTCGCTAGGCGAGGTGGGACTAAACTTTGCGCTCCTCGCCTGGCAGTGCACCCACTTTAGTACCGGGTCGTGGCTTCAACCGGAGGTAGTGCATCGCCATGTCAGGGAGGAGGACGAGCACGTCCATCGCTACATGGCTGCTATGGACGTCAGGTTCTCCAATACATGGCAGGTTCTTTGGGCAGATGACCGGAGATATGATAGTGTGATGGTTCCTTCTTTTTAGGTGTCCACCGCCCGCGCCTCAGGAACCGCGAGTGGCCTAGATTCTTCTGTAGTATTCGATCTTTATTAGCTAGCTAGCTAGTGATGTATTCTATATATAATATTCAAGACGATGTATTCGAGATTATATATATTATTAGAGATGATGTATTCGATATTTTATATTATTCGAGACGATGTATTCGAGACGATGCATATTATGCACTATGATTCAGTTTTTCCTTATTGATTGCATCCATGCATTGTAATTTGAATACTAAATTGTTTTATATTTCTTATGGATTAGTTAAATAAAAACTATGGCGGACAATACCGGCAGAGAGGAAGAAGAGACCATGTTCGAGATCATACGCAGCCCTCGCGGGCCAGATGATCAAACTGAAGATTATGACGGCTCCGAATATCTGAACAATACCGAGGAGGGTGATGATAAGATATTCGATCTCGATGACTGAATTGATGAAGTCATGAACTATGATTATGATTATGATGACGCAGACAATGTTGATCTTGAAATAACAAAGACCGGCGAGGTATATTTATAGAAGCAGGCATCTGGTGATCATCACATGTTTTTTGATTTGAAGATATATTAATGAATCGATCTTTCTTCTTTCATCCCTCCGGATTGAGCAAATCTACTTCTACAGACAGCAGTAAAAGCAAGGCCCGGGCAAAAAGTTGAAGGATGGTGTAAAGTACAACATCGATGCCATCAAACCTAATGGCGAACCAATCACGCCTAAGAACATTGCGAACAAGTTCATTCGTCAGTGCGAAGTTCTTGTGAAGGACCAACTCCCGATCTCCATTCAAGAATGGAAAGAGCCAAAAAATAAACATCCAGATGTTACTTGGGTCGACGACAGAGCAAAAAAAACGCTTTGGGAATCTCTCATGGAACATTTCACCCTACCAGATCATTTCACTGATGCAGATGTGCAGAAAGTCAAGGACGCTGCTCTTAGGAAGATGGCAATTGCATTCGACACCCACAAGAAAACTGTATGGGCCAACTATGTCGAAGGAGGAAGGAAGACTCCAGAATTCAAGGGAACACTAGAGAAGCAAAGAGAACACTGGAGAAGCAAAGAGAACACTGGCCCGCTTTCGTGAAATTCAAGGAATCAGAATTATCTAAGGAACGGTCGAGAAAAAACAAGGCCAATGCCGCAAAAAAGACGCAGTTCCATAGGCTGGGGCTAGGTGGCTACGCGGTGGCAATGCCTAAGTGGGATAAGTCTGAGCAAGAGATGCTGGATGCAGGGGTCGATCCAGTTACTAGGAGCTAGCCCCCCAGGTGCAGAACTTGGTTCTATGCGCATGGGGGGGCGTTGGACCCAAAGACAGGCCTGGTTTCGAAGAAGGCAAGTCTAAAAGGAGCCGAAGATAAGTTACTTCAAGCAATAGAAGATGCTCGAACGAGGGTGTTCACGCCCAATAGAGAGAACAACGAGCTTACGCGCGCCCTGGGAAATCCTGAACACCCGGGAAGAACATGAGGCAAGGGCATTGTTCCGTGGTCTGAGGGCTTTTCGGACTGGAACGCCGACTACAGAACCTGTGCAAGAAGGAAGATGGAGGAGGAGAAGAAGAGGAAGCTGGAGGAGGAGCAGAGGAAGCAGGAAGCAGAACGCCTTCAAGGCCTAGAATCACGGACTTGGCACTCAAATTCCAGCGGCAACAGCAGCAGATCGACTCACTTAGCCAGGAAAGGGGGTCTCAGCAGCGGCATCGGCTAGCGGATGATCCAGCATTGGCTAGCACCGTCCCATCCATGCCGAGAAGCAGCATTGGTTCCGCCCCGGCGACGCACTGCTGGATAGATACCTTGTGGATGACATCATGGAGAGCACTAACTGTGAGCTACACTTCAAAATGAAGAACATATCCATGAAGGTGGCGGACGCCATTGCTTATACAAATTCCCCCGATGCAACCTTCCATTGCAACCCGATTCTAGCCGGCTATGCTCGTGTCCAGGTTGATGAAGTGGTGGACCAATATTCAGGCCTAGCGCTTGACACTCCTGGAGGTGACGAGGAGCACACACTGGGAGAGGCCAAACATCGTATCATCCTATGGAGAAAGGATTGCATCATCTTTCCAAGGCCACCGACACCGCGTCAGCCGACTCCTCCTTGAAGTCTGCCACCACGTCAGCAGACTCCCGCTCCTCCAAGTCGCCACCGCGTCAGGCCACTCCTCCTCCTCCTCCAAGTCTGGCAAAGCGTCAGGCCACTCCTCCTCCTCCTCCTCCTCCTCCTCCTCCAAGTCCGGCAAAGCGTCAGGCCACTCCTCCTGCTTCAAGTCCGGCACAACGTCAGCAGACTCCTTCTCGAAGTCCGCCACCGCGTCAGCAGACTCTCGCTCCTCCAAGTGCACCAACGCGTCAAGCCACTCCTCCTCCAAGTCAGGCACAGCGTCAGGCCACTCCTCCTGCTTCAACTCAGCCATGTCAGCCGTCTCCACCGCCTCAGCAATCACAGAAGAGAGCCGCTGCAGCTATGGTTCGTAGCACTATGAGTCAAGGTAGTACAGGAGGTACAGGCGGAGGCAAGCGATATAAATAGGGTCCAAGCCTCACTCCTCTTCCTCAGAGGCCTTATGACATGACCGAGGAGCAAAATGCAGCCATAGTGCATGCCCAAGTGGACGCTCATTTTGGACCGAAACCGGCACCGCCGCCATGGGAGAAAGTGCCTGAGGAAAAGATTGACCACTTCATTCGTATGGCTAGACCACCAGCTCCCAAGCCTATTGACTCAGACTATGAGCGCCAAATCAGGAAGGCACATCGAGCACGACTACAGAAGGAGTCGAGCTTGAGCTTGAGCCAAGCAGCTGGCAAAAAATGCGGGAAAACCGTTCCCCAGCTGGGAGAACAGGCGGCACAGTCGATCCCCCCGTTTGTTGTGCCAACAACACATGAGAGTACCGCCGCCCTATATATATGTGGGCAAACCGTTCCCCAGCTGGGCAATCTGGTAATAACCGAGGAGCATATAATGCAGGCTAAAATGCTCAATATCACTGTTGGACAACTCCTCGAGATCGAGTCCATGTCTCCGCTTAGAGAGGAGGAAATAAAACGAAAATATGTCCACTGCCAACCTTTGGTCGATCCCGAGGAGGTCAAGAACCTCCCAACAAGAATGTATGAATTGCATGATTGGTACATGAAAATTACCAAGAGTTCCAATCGAGAGTCCCTCATGGTGAAGGTCAAGGAAGAACATTACTTCCATAAGCTAGCTCTGTCCATTGCATATTCAGAACTATTTCAGTTATTCAATCAAGATGCACTCGACAAATATATCATCAGTTGCTATTGTCTGTAAGTGATTTCTTTCTGTAATTTAAGTCTCAAGCTATATTTAGTGCTCATTGATCAATCATTACCTGTAATTATCCTCACTATATTCTTTTTTGTGGTATTATGCAGGATGAAAATGTATGAAATGAAAAAGATGGACGCTATGGCATTGGGTTCATTGACCCAAATACCATTAATGAAAAGACATGGACATATGAATATTATAAACAAGATGCAGAGAATAAAATGCTAGAGTTCTTGAAGCGCCTCAGTAGCAATGAAGATATACTACTTCCTTACAACTTCCGGTGAGTCACACTGTCTTGTACTACAAATTCTATTTTTGCTTACTAGCTAGCTAGATGTTAATAATTAAGTGTATAGGGTTTAGGGTAGTTGATTAGTGTTATGCACATGCCCGCTTAATTAAGACATGCAAACGTGTGCACATGCAGTTACCACTGGGTCTTGTTAGACATTAAAGTTGAAGAAGGAAAAGTTGAAGTACTGGACCCACTACTTAAAAAAGAAAGTGACTTCACCATCGTGAAGGGGATACTCGACAGGTAATTTCAATCATTATTAACTATATCTCGGCCTATTTAGTTCATCATTTCCTGATATCAACTATTTAATAACCCCTTTATTAATTTTCTTTGCCGGCGGGCAGGGCTTGGGCAAAGTTCATCAAGGTGACTCCAGGAAAATGGCGACAAAAGTTGTTTTGGTATCGACCCAGGGTAAGTAATTAAGTAGTACTAACTAGCTACCATCTCTTTAATTCTTGTTTCAATACCATTAATTAATTATCATGCTTGATTAATTATTATCTGATTAAATTATATTCTCGTAAAGGCCCTGAAGCAGGCGCCGGGGACTGATGTGTGTGCATACTACGTTTTCGAGAACATTCGCATGATGGCGTCCGAAAGGAGCAAATCTCAAAGACAGGAATGGGTACGTTTGCCAGAACACTATTCACAATTTTTACATCATTATCGATATCTAGTCACACAACTAATACACATGCATATTGATCTTCTTCTTAACAGTTCAAAGAGGTGCGGGACCAGCTCCTAGCAACAGAGCGCATACGAGCACTTCAAGAGGAAATAGCGGGATTTTTGCTCAACCAGGTCATAGATCCCAAAGGAGAATACTATTACCCGCTATCGCCCCCATGAACCACTCCCAATTTTCGTCGTGCTCCAAAGGCACAAATGCAACATGTTGGAGAAATTGTATATATACCTAATTGTATGTATATATACACACATGTGTGTGTGTGTGAATAATGGTGGTTGTGAGACATTCGATGATATATATATATATATATTTATATATGCATAACATGTACAATATGTAGTATCATAAAATAGCAGCAAACAAAAAATAATTAAATGGAAAACACAAAATTAAAGGAAAAAGAAATCATGAAACCAAAACCCCCCAAACATTTTAGCACCGGTTCGTGTTACCAACCGGTACTAAAGGTCTCCCTGCCCTCGACGCTGGCTCATGCCACGTGGTGGCCCTTTAGCGGCAGTTCGTGCAGAACCGGTACTAAAGGGGGGGACCTTTTGTCCCCACCCTTTAGTTCCGGTTGCAAAACCGGCACTAAAGGCCCTTACGAACCGGTGATACATCCCGGTTCTACACTAGTGAATACAAGTCGAATGGTAGCTGCCTTAACAACAGGACTAAATGTATCTTCATAATCAATACCAAATCTATGTTTAAACCCTTTGGCAACTAATCTAGCCTTATATCTGTCTATACTTCCATCATATTTCCTTTTTATCTTATATACCCATTTGCAATCTATGACATTGTTGCTCTTCCTTGAAGGTACCAAGTGCCAAGTTCTATTTTTCATAAGCGCATCATATTCATTATCCATAGCCTCTTTCCATTCTTTATGACCTAGAGCATCATGCAAATTAACTGGTTCTCCGACACTCCTTAGAAAAGCACATTTGACTCGATCATATCGGACCGTACCATCTTTGTACTCTTTATTTTTGACGATACCTGACTGTGATCGGGTGTGTCGACGAGGAGCCTGAGAAGGAGCTGCTGATGTGGGCACAAATGATCCGGAAGCATTCGGAGAGGCAGAGTTATCCATAGAAGATCCAGGCACCAGATCCAAGGACGATTCTGTACCTGCACCTGATGGCGCACGCGAATCAGTTGTCGTGTCGTCCCGCGCCTCGTCATCCCGCGGACAAGTGGCACGCGGTGATAAGGTCCCGCCCGCGCCTGAGCTGGTGGGCTCCACCATGTGGGGGCTGTCGGCCACGCGCGCGCCTGTGCCCGCGCCTGGGCTGGCGACCTCAGCCAACCGTGCATCGGGATAGGCGGGGTCCACCCGGTCGGCCGCTCGCGCGCGAGGAGATGCATGCAGGGGAGAGCAATCCTCCTGGGATCACACACCGTCAGGGACTGCAGCTCTGACGCGGGAACCATGATGGGATCCGGCGCTACTGCCAGCCGAATCAGTGTTGGATCCTGTGCTTATTTCGTCCGGACCTGCACACATAAAATGACGGCCAGAATCTGCAGAAATACAAGTTTCTATGGAATTTTTCACATGATCAGCTATAGTTAATTCACCCCCGTGATCAGGAAGAAGGGCTATTTCAGCACGGAGAAGGGCGCCTGCATTTGGATGAAGCTTGGCAAACATAAAAAAGATTTTCATCAAAAACAACATCTCTAGAAATATAAATACGTCCAGTAGCAACTTCTAGGCACTTGTAGCCTTTTGTGAAGATTGCTATAGCCAAGAAAAACACATTGAGTAGAACAAAACTCAAGCTTATGATGATTGTATGGACGAAGATTGGGATAGCATGCACACCCAAAAGTTTTGGGAGAGTTATAATCTGGTTTTTGATGATAAAGACGTTCCAAAGGAGTAGAATTGCCAATAACTTTGCTAGGCAAACGATTAATAAGGTATGTGGCAGTGATTGAAGCTTCATCCCAATATTTAAGAGGCATGGAGGCATGAGCAAGTAAAGGGAGGCCAACTTCAACAATGTGGCGATGTTTACGCTCGGCAGAGCCATTCTGTTTATGAGCATGGGGACAAGACACATGGTGAGCAATGCCCATGCTACGAAAGGAGTTGAGCTTCCCATACTCCCCTCCCCAGTCACTTTGGACTGTCAAGATTTTTCTGTCAAAGTGTCTTTCAACAAGTTTTTGAAACTCTTGGAATATAGAGAAGACTTCAGATTTATGTTTAAGTAAATAAATCCAAGTAAGCTTGCTATAATCATTGATAAAACAGACATAATTTTTTTTTTCTGCCAAAAGAATCTCTGGCATGTCCCCATACATCACTGAAAATAAGCTTTAAAGGAGCATGAGAAACACTACTGGACTTAGGATAGGGAAGTTGGTGACTCTTGGCACATTGACAAGCTTCACAAACCGAATCACTAATAGGACTATGTGACAAAGAAAGTTTGCCTTTATTGACTACTTGCTTAACTATGACCGAAGAAGGATGTCCTAGACGTTGATGCCACCTTGCCAAAGAGGGCTTGATGACGGAGTAGACCTGACGATGCTTGCGACTAAGTGCTTCGGATGTGATGGGGTAGAGGCCGCCAATGCATCTACTGTGGTGTAGAAGTTCCCTCGTTGCCCGATCCTTTATAAAAAAGTAAGGAGGGTGAGTTTCAAAGAAGACATTATTATCAGTGGCTAAACGAGACATAGAGGCAAGGTTTTTGTCGGCTTGAGGAAGATGAAGAATATCTTTTAAGACTAGATCACGTTTAAGCACAGGGGAATTAATAAAAGCTTGACCAATGTGTCAAATATCCATACCTCCACCGCTTGTGGTGTGAATCTGATCATTGCCATGATATTTTTCACGAAGAGAAAGCTGCTCTAGCTCACTTGTAACATGATCGGTGGCACCAGAATCAACATACCACACTCCATCTCCTCCTTGCTCACGCATGGCTGCAGCAACCTGGCGAGAATCTGGAACAAAGTCTTCATCATAGCGGTGCCAGCAATCCATAACCTCATGGCCAGCCTTCTTGCAGAGTTGACAGCAAGGATGACCACAAGAAGATGAGGAGGGGCAGCGGCTAGTGTTGATGTTGAAGCCACCACCCCCTGTTCTGTTGCCGGAGTTGTTGTAGCTGCCGCCTCCTGTGTTGCCGTAGTTGTTGGTGTAGCTGCTGTTGCCCTGGGAGTTGCTGCGCCCGCGCCCACCGCTGCGTTGCGCATGGTGACTGCGCCCACGGCCGCGTCCACGCGAGACGGCGTTGGCGGAGGATTGGTGAAAAGCGGCACCATGAAGAAGACTGAGGCGGGCGTCGAAGCTCAGGAGCTGACTATACAGCTCCTGGACGGTGATCGGTTCCACCCGAGCGGCAAGGGCCAAGACGACTAGATTATAATCCATGTCCAGTTCGGCCAAGATCTTGGACACGATCTCCGGATCGGAGAGCGCGGTGGCAGTGCATGCAACTTCATCGGCGAGGCTCTTAATCTTGCCAAGATATTCTGCCATAGTCATGTTACCTTTTTAAATGTTCGTAAGATCGATGCGAGTATTGATTGCTTGTGCTTGGCTCTGGGCGGTGAACATGTCGTGGATGGCGTGCCAGACTTCCGCCGGAGTCTGGAGCGTGGCCACCTGTGCAAGGATGTCGCGGGAGAGGGAGCCCATCAAGTAACCTTAGAGTTATTCCTGCTATGCGTACCAGAGGGATCTGGCAAAGTTCACCACCTGTTCTTCTTTGCCGTCCTTGGTAATGGTGAGGGTGGGTGGCGGCGCTGGACTCTTTGCATCAAGATAGTGCTCCATCTGCGCGCCCTTAATCTGGGGTAGGATAATAGCCTTCCAGAGGAGGAAGTTGCCTCTCATCAGCTTCTCTTGCGGCGGCAATCCAAGGAAGGAGTTGGTGGAAGTGGAAGTGGATGATGATGCAAAAGTGGAGGAGGAGGAGTCGGTGGTGAGGGCACCCATGGTGCTCGACGTCATGGCGGCGGAGGTGGTGGTCATAGCTGCGCTCGCCTGGGTAGCTAGATGTGATCTCTATCCAATCTATCGAGGAAGAGGCGCTGTTACCATATAAAACTAGATGGAAGCGTCGAACCCTTTGCTCGGGCCGCGGTTGTATATATATGTTGTGTGCCGTGGCTTACAAGAATCAGATCGAGAGGAGATCGATCGTGATTGTTACAGGAGGTTTGAGGAGATAGAATAGAAGAAGAGATAAAAAGAGATACAAGTTAAACACCTTTCCTATCCCTATACAATTAGGGATGGCAATGGGTCGGGTTTGGGGCGGGTGGAGCTGGTCCAAATCCAACCCATGACCCATCTTCCTACCCTCCGCACATCCACCAAATTATCCATGGGCACAACTTGTTCCCATGCCCAAACCCGCTGGATACCCACATACCCATGGAGCTCCATGGGCATAGAAAAGTCAGCATGAAGCCTTCCCAAAGATCAAATCAACTCATCATCATTCACTCACAAATGATAACATAAGCTACATGCATAAGTAGGTAACAAGTAATACGATGAGTCCTTAAGTGTGACATACCAGAGGTTGATTATGTAGCATATAGCTCATGGCACAAGTTGCATATTTCCTGCCATCTCCCATTGATTCGCTCTTTCTACTGTCACTGGAATTTGGCCCCACATGTCATACGAGTATCCATTGGATATCCATGGAGCACAAACTATAACCATGCCAAACCTGTCTGTTCATGGGTATCCATATCCACGGACCCATGGGCAGAAATGTGCTCCATACCCTTGCCCAACTGGGTCGGGTATCCATGGGTATCCAGATCCATGGATAAAATTGCCATCCCTATATACAATATCTTCTAACATGTGGAGCTGGTTATCTGGACCATGCCCGGCCGGAGCATCCAGAGGAAGGCTTACCCGGCCGAAGCAGAGTATCTGTAGATCAAAGCCATGTACGTGAGTTGTCCATCTTGATCAAAGTCATATGCGAGTTATTTTTAGTAAACCTTGAAGTACTAGATAAGGCTAATCGGACTTATGAGAGATGAAGGTTACAAATGGTTTGTACAATACTATATCATGCCACATCAAAACAGCAAAATTCTTATGATTGTTTCTGAGTGTATACATTTTGTAAAGTTCAACATACAGTTTCATAGTTCAGTTTAACATGCCAATCTTCAGGTCAATTTGTTACTACCATTCAGTTTAGTTATATTCCCTTCAAACAAGAATGATTAAAATATTCATGGTCTACAGGAATGGATGATGGAACTTGTGGTGTTCAAGAATCAAGTGACATGTCTATATCAAGCGATGATGACGACATTAAGGAACAAAATGGAAACAATGTGGAAGTTGAACATCACCATGGTGAAGCTTAGCCGCATGCGTTACTTGGAGAACCAGAATTGGAAATGACCTTTGATAATGAGAATGACGTGCGAGAGTACTACACAAAATATGCTAAAGCGAAAGGCTTTGGTGTGATGAAAATAAGTTCCAATACTGATGCTAATGGACAACTGAAGTACCTTACACTTTCCTGCACTCGCAATGGTAAGACTCAGTCCAAATCAAGAAATATGTTGAGGCCAAATCCATCAGCCGGGTTAGGATGCAAAGATAAAATTAATATTGCTCGTGGTCCCCATGGAAAGCTTTATCTTTCAACTGTCATTTTGGATCATAATCATCCATTAAGTACACAAAAATCTTGGTTATTCAGATGCAACAAAAGGTTAGATCTTCATGTCAAGCGAAAGCTTGAGTTGAATGACCGGGCTGGAATTCGAGTAAACAAGAACTTCAATTCTCTTGTTGTGGCAGCAGATGGTCAGGACAACCTAACTGTTGGTGAGAAAGATTCTTGCATTATCTAGAGAAAACAAGAAGGTTGAAACTTGGCACTGGTGATGCTGAAGCGGTTCGTGACTATTTCGTCAAAATGCAATCCGACAACCCAAACTTTTTTAGTGTCATGGATGTTGATGATGAATCACGACTTAGGAATGTATTTTGGGCCGATGCTAGAAGTAGAGCAGTGTATGACTCTTTTCATGACGTCATCACTTTTGACACAACATATTTGATGAACAAATATGATATGCCTTTTTGCTTGTTTTGTTGGAGTGAATCATCATGGTCAATCAGTACTGCTAGGATGTGCTTTATTATCAAATGAAGATACTGCAACATTTGTTTGGTTATTTCAAGCATGGCTCACATGTATGTCAAATCGTCCACCAAAAGATGTTGTTACCGATCAAGCAAAATCAATTCAAAATGCCGTGGCAATAGTTTTTCAGAATTTCGATACAGATGGTGCATGTGGCATATTATGAAAAAAATACCAAAGAAGTTAGGTGGATATGAAGAATATGATCACATCAAAGTTGATGTTGGCAAGGCAGTTTATGATTCATTAACAATTACAGAGTTTGAAGTTTCTTGGCTACATATGCTTGAGAAGTATGATATTGGAGATAATGAATGGCTTAAAGGGATTTATGAATATCGGCACCGTTGGGTTCCAGCATTTGTGAAAGACGCCTTTTGGGCAGGTATGTCTACTGCACAACGTAGTGAGAGTATGAATGCCTTCTTTGATTGGTATGTTAATGAAAAAACTACATTGAAGCATTTTGTTAGCCAATACAAGAATGTTCTTCGTGATAAAGTTGAGAAGGGGAATATTGCCGATTTCAATTCTTTCAATTCAACCATACCTTCTATCACAAGATTTGACATCGAGAAGCAATTTCAATCAATCTATACAAATTCGAAGTTCAAAGAATTTCAAGAAGAGCTAACAGATATTATGTACTGTGAGCAGAAGTTGATACAAAAAGAAGGGCCAATAGAAACGCACGAGATAACCGAGGATGTGCTAATTGACGAAGAAAAAGGATGGAGAAAAGATATTGTGTACCATGTTTATTTCAATGAGGAAGAGTTTGAAGTTAAGTGTTCATGTGCCCACTTCGAGTTTAGAGGTATTCTCTGTAGGCATGTGTTATGTGTGCTCACACAGAAGAAAATCAAGGAGGTTCCTCCAAAATACATCCTTGAGCGGTGGAAAAAAATGTGAAAAGAAAACATAACTTTATCAGATGCACATATGGCGGCATGGAAGACACTCCTGTTGCAAAAAGTTTTGATAGTTTGTGTAGTTCTATCTACCCAACTGCAGATATAGGCGCCATGTCAGATGATTTTTTCAATTCCTTGACTGAAGATCTCCGCACCTTCCAAATTAAGTACAGTAGCAACTCAAGTTCTGAAAATAACAAGGATAAGGCCGGTACACAAGAAGATCAATTGCAGGAAGATGCACCTTCTAATGGGCCACCAAGAAGTAAAACTATACTAAGTCCAATAGCTGTTAGATGTGCTGGTCGTCCTCTGTGACGGCCGAATATTTAAGCTACAGTAATTCCCTATTAATGTTGCCAGGTCACCACGGTTAATGCTGCTAAACTCACGTTGATTCGAAACCAGTCAAAATTCAAATTCAAAGTCACGACAAACAATAAAAGTTTTCAAACATTGAAACAAAAATGCTCGGTTGATGCCAAATACTGCACAGGTAATAATAGCGGAGGAAACTCATTTTTAGAAAATGCTAAAATGCTCTAAATAAATAAAACAGAAAAAGGAAAATAAAGAAAAGAAAAAGGCAAAACTGAAAATAAAACAAGAGAAAACCCCCCTTTTCCCTGGGCCTTGGCCCAGACAACAGCCAGGCCGGCCCACCCCAACCCCCTGGCCTATATGGCCTCGTTCCCCCAAACCCTAACCCCCATGTTCCCCACTCCTCTCCTCTCCCTCCCGCTGGATCTGGATCGGGGCAACGACCCCGATGACCGCGCCCCGTCCGCTGCCGCTCGAAGGCCTCCCCGACTCACCGGACCCCGTCGCCACCCGGAGCCACCACGACGGCCTGCCTCCCTTGCGACACGCCATCTCCATCCTCCTCCTCACACACCGCTGCCCGAACCCCTACAGCCCCCGGTGAGGACCCTGGTCCTCCTCTCTCCCTCGCCCCGCGCTCACCATGGCCCCATAGCGCCCACGGACGCACCTTCGCGCGCGCTCCCGCGCCTGGCTGCCGCTTGGGACAACGCTGCGGCCACCCCTCAGTGGCCACCACGGCGCACGACATCTTCCCCCGCTCGCCTTCTGGCTGCCCCGCTCACCTGCCACGTCGCCCGCGCCCGCGTGCTCACAGCCGTGCCGGCCGCGTCGTCGTTTCCCACCCCACCTCACCTAGTCGCCTTCGCCGTCATGCACGCCGGCCACGACGGCCCCGGACCTCCCCTGCTGCTGCACCCTGTGGCAGCCGCCGCACCGCACTTGCCATGCCGCCCCACCACGGCCTCGTCCCCTCGCCACTCGCTCCGCTTTCCCCTGCCCCGCTCGCCTGTGCCTTCTCCCCGCTGCGACCGCGCCCCACTGCTCCCGCCGCCGACCATCGCTCCACCTCGCGCTCACCGCGGTTGCGCCACCCGCGGCCACCCACGCACTCACTAAGCCCCCTGCTGTGCCCGTGCCGCGTCGTAGCTGCGCTGGCCGCGCGCCCACACCCCACCGCTGCGCTGCCGTCGCCGCCGTGCTCCGTCTCCCCTGCTGCTGCTCCTCTGCCACCCGCGCGCCCGCTCGTTGCCGGCCCCGCACTCCATCACCCCCACGCCGGCCGGCCACCGCGGCCGCCCTGGCCATTGGCCTGGCCCCGCCGCACTCCCTGCGGGCAAGCGCCCGCCCAGGTGCCCGTCGCCCGTCTGCCCAGCGCCTGTTAAGGCCTCTGGGCCTATGACATATGGGCCCCACCCACAGAACAAAAATTAAAAAAATTAAAAATAAGATACCAATTAATTAATTTAATTAATTATGTTTAATTAACCTAATTAGCTAATTAACCTAATTAACTATTGTTAGTTAACTAAACAGTCAATGACATGCTGGACTCACAAGTCAGTTTGACCCAGGCAACGCCCTGTTGACTGCTGACGTCATGCTGACATCAGCATACACTATTCTGGATAATGTTGATTTAAAATAATTAAATAAATCCTAACAATGATTTAAATCTTTAGAAATTAATATGAAATGATCCGTAGCTCGGATGAAAATACTTTGTACATGAAGGTTAATCAGAACGACTGATGTCTACTACACAACCTTCTTGTAGACGTTGTTGGGCCTCCAAGTGCAGAGGTTTGTAGGACAGTAGCAAATTTCCCTCAAGTGGATGACCTAAGGTTTATCAATCGGTGGGAGGCGTAGGATGAAGATGCTCTCTCTCAAACAACCCTGCAACCAAATAACAAAGAGTCTCTTGTGTCCCCAACACACCCAGTATAATGGTAAATTGTATAGGTGCACTAGTTCGGCGAAGAGATGGTGATACAAGTGCAATATGGATGGTAGATATAGGTTTTTGTAATCTGAAAATATAAAAACAGCAAGGTAACTAATGATAAAAGTGAGCACAAATGGTATTGCAATGCTACGAAACAAGGCCTAGGGTTCATACTTTCACTAGTGCAAGTTCTCTCAACAATAATAACATAATTGGATCATATAACTATCCCTCAACATGCAACAAAGAGTCACTCCAAAGTCGCTAATAGCAGAGAACAAACAAAGAGATTATTGTAGGGTACGAAACCACCTCAAAGTTATCCTTTCTGATCGATCTATTCAAGAGTCCGTAGTAAAATAACACAAAGCTATTCTTTCTGTCAATCTATCATAGAGTTCGTACTAGAATAACACCTTAAGACACAAATCAACCAAAACCCTAATGTCACCTAGATACTCCAATGTCACCTCAAGTATCCACGGGTATGATTATACGATATGCATCACACAATCTCAGATTCATCTATTCAACCAACACAAAGAACTTCAAAGAGTGCCCCAAAGTTTCTATCGGAGAGTCAAGACGAAAACGTGTGCCAACCCCTATGCATAAGTTCACGAGGTCACGGAATTCGCAAGTTGATCACCAAAACATACATCAAGTGGATCACGTGATATCCCATTTTCACCACAGATAAGCACATGCAATACATACATCAAGTGTTCTCAAATCCTTAAAGAATCAATCTGATAAGATAACTTCAAAGGGAAAACTCAATCCATTACAAGAGAGTAGAGGGGGAGAAACATCATAAGATCCAACTATAATAGCAAAGCTCGCGATACATCAAGATCGTACCACCTCAAGAACACGAGAGAGAGAGAGAGAGAGAGAGAGAGATCAAACACATAGCCACTGGTACATACCCTCAGCCCCGAGGGTGAACTAATCCCTCCTCGTCATGGAGAGCGTCGGGATGATGAAGGTGGCCACCGGAGAGGGATTCCCCCCTCCGGCAGGGTGCTGGAACGGGTCTAGATTGGTTTTCGGTGGCTATGGAGGCTTCTGGTGGCAGAACTCCCAATCTATTCCGCTCTCTGATGTTTTTAGGGTATATGGACATATATAGGCAAAAGAAGTCGGTCAGGGGAGCCACGAGGGGCCCACGAGGGCGGGGGGTGCGCCCAGGGGGGCAGGCGTGCCTCCCTGCCTCGTGGCTACCTCGAAGCTTCCTTGACTTCAACTCCAAGTCTCCTGGATCACGTTCGTTCCAAAAAATCGTGCTCCCGAAGGTTTCATTCCGTTTGGACTCCATTTGATATTCCTTTTCTGTGAAACACTGAAACAAGGGGAAAAACAGAAACTGGCACTAGGCTCTGGGTTAATAGTTTAGTCCCAAAAATAATACAAAAGTGTTGAATAAAGCCCATAAACATCCAAAACAAATAATATAATAGCATGGAACAATCAAAAATTATAGATACATTGGAGATGTATCAGCATGCCCAAGCTTAATTCCTGCTCATCCTCGAGTAGGTAAATGATAAAAACAGAATTTTTGATGTGGAATTCTACCTAACATATTTATCCATGTAATCTTCTTTATTGTGGCAAGAATATTTAGATCCATAAGATTCATGACAAAAGTTTAATATTGACATAAAAATAATAATACTTCAAGCATACTAACAAAGCAATCATGTCTTCTCAAAATAACATGGCCAAAGAAAGCTATCCCTACAAAATCATATAGTCTGGCTATGCTCTATCTTCATCACACAAAATATTTAAATCATGCACAACCCCGATGACAAGCCAAGCAATTATTTAATACTTTTGATGTTCTCAAAGTTTTTCAATCTTCACGCAATACATGAGCGTGAGCCATGGACATAGCACTATATATAGGTGGAATAGAATGATGGTTGTGGAGAAGACAAAAAGGAGAAGATAGTCTCACATCAACTAGGCGTATCAACGGGCTATGGAGATGCCCATCAATAGATATCAATGTGAGTGAGTAGGGATTGCCATGCAACGGATGCACTAGAGCTATAAGTGTATGAAAGCTCAAAAAGAAACTAAGTGGGTGTGCATCCAACTCGCTTGCTCAAGAAGACCTAGGGCATTTTGAGGAAGCCCATCATTGGAATATACAAGCCAAGTTCTATAATGAAAGATTCCCACTAGTATATGAAAGTGACAACATAGGAGACTCTCTATCATGAAGATCATTGTGCTACTTTGAAGCACAAGTGTGGTAAAAGGATAGTAGCATTGCCCCTTCTCTCTTTTTCTCTCATTTTTTTCTTGGGACTTCTCTTTTTTATGGCCTCTTTTTTCTTTTTTATTTATTTTTCGTCCAGAGTCTCATCCCGACTTGTGGGGGAATCATAGTCTCCATCATCCTTTCCTCACATGGGACAATGCTCTAATAATGATGATCATCACACTTTTATTTACTTACAACTCAAGAATTACAACTCGATACTTAGAACAAAATATGACTCTATATGAATGCCTCCGGCGGTGTACCGGGATGTGCGATGACTCATGAGTGACATGTTGCCACAAATACGATGTCAACTACATGATCATGCAAAGCAATATGACAATGATGGAGCGTGTCATAATAAACGGAATGGTGGAAAGTAGCATGGCAATATATCTCGGAATGGCTATGGAAATGCCATAATAGGTAGGTATTGTGGCTGTTTTGAGGAAGGTAATGGTGGGTGATATGGTACCGGCGAAAGTTGCGCGGCACAAGAGAGGCTAGCAATGGTGGGAGTGTGAGAGTGCGTATAATCCATGGACTCAACATTAGTCATAAAGAACTCACATACTTATTGCAAAAACCAATTATTATCGAAATAAAGTACTACGCGCATGCTCCTAGGGGGATAGATTGGTAGGAAAAGACCATCGCTCGTCCTCGACCGCCACTCATAAGGAAGACAATCAATAAATAAATCATGCTCCGACTTCACCACATAACGGTTCACCATACGTGCATGCTACGGAAATCACAAACTTCAACACAAGTATTTCTCAAATTCACAACTACTCAACTAGCATGACTCTAATATCACCATCTTCATATCTCAAAACAATCATCAAGTATCAAACTTCTCATAGTATTCAATGCACTTTATATGAAAGTTTTTATTATATCCCTCTTGGATGCCTATCATATTAGGACTACATTCATAACCAAAGCAAACTACCATGCTGTTCTAAAGACTCTCAAAATGATATAAGTGAAGCATGAGAGTTCATTAATTTCTATAAAATAAAACCACCACCATTCTCTAAAAGGATATAAGTGAAGCACTAGAGCAAATGACAAACTACTCCAAAAGATATAAGTGAAGATCAATAAGTAGTCGAATAATTATGTAACTATGTGAAGACTCTCTAACATTTAAGAGTTTCAGATCTTGGTATTTTATTAAAACAGCAAGCAAAACAAAACAAAAATAAAATGACGCTCCAAGCAAAACACATATCATGTGGTGAATAAAAATATAGCTCCATGTAAAGTTACCGATGAATGAAGACGAAAGAGGGGATGCCATCAGGGGCATCCCCAAGCTTAGGCTCTTGGTTGTCCTTGAATATTACCTTGGGGTTCCTTGGGCATCCCAAGCTTAGCCTCTTGCCACTCCTTATTCCATAGTCCATCAAATCTTTACCCAAAACTTGAAAACTTCAGAACACAAAACTTAACAGAAAACTCGTAAACTCCGTTAGTATAAGAAAATAAATCACCACTTAGGTACTGTTGTGTACTCATTCTAAATTCATATTAGTGTAATATCTACTGTATTCCAACTTCTCTATGGTTCATACCCTCCTATACTACTCATAGATTCATCAAAATAAGCAAACAACACATAGAAAACAGAATCTGTCAAAAACAGAACAGTCTGTAGTAATCTGTATCAAACGTATACTTCTAGAACCCCAAAAATCCTGAGAAATTAGGAAGTCCTAGACAATTTGTTTATTAATCTACTGCATGTGGAATTGGTATTTTATCGCTCTCTGGTAAAAAATGAAAATTATTCTCGTGAGCGCATACTTTCTGTTTTTTACAGCTAGATCACATAACAATCACCCAAGAAGATCCTAAAGGCTTTACTTGGCACAAACACTAATTAAATGTGATGCCCCGAGACCGATGCGCCAGGTGTCTTCCAGTTATTCGCTGTCGTTGCCATGTCATTCTCTTGCATGTTCCATCTTGCCATGTCATCATCCGCATTGCATCTGCATGTTTTCAAAACTTGCATCCGTCTGGGTTCCCCTAGTTCCGTCCGTTATCCGTTCTGAGCCCAGACACACTTGCACACGCCCATGACACATCCGAAATATTATTTTATAAGTGGCCGGAAAATGTTCTCGGAATGGGTTGAAAGTTGGCGTGCGATGTTATTATGTTGTTAGTAGACCGCCTGCCAAGTTTCATCGCATTCGGAGTTCGTTTGACGCCCCAATGGATAACTATAGCGACATTATAGTCGGTCAAAACATCGGACGTTTTCGGTCTTCGGAAACCGTTGACGAGCTGCTTTCTTTTCTCTCCTCTTAGCCATCGCACTCTGCACAGCCCGCCTGCAGCCCACCTAACCCCCCTGATTGGAACCGTCCGATTGCGATCGGAGGGTCCAGAAACGGCCTCAAACCCACCAAACCCTAACCCCTACCCTATTTAAACAGTCCCCTTGCAATTTTTGGCCATCCCTAGCCCTCCACCTACCTCTAGCCCCCTCCCCCTCAATTTCCGCGCCGCTCCAGCCCCTCCTCGCCACTTGGCGCTGTCCCACAGGGCCGGCCGCCACCTGCGCCACCGCCCAGGGCCACTCCCACGCCTCCACGTCGCCCCCTGGTCACCCTGCGCCGCCGCGTAGCCCGTGGGTCCGCCAGGACCCGGATCGGCCCCTGGGAAGCCCATCGGGGCCTAAGCGCTCCACCATCGCTCCCCTGGCTCCTCCCCGAGCTCCCGAACCGCGCTACCTACTCCAGCGCCGCCCCAACCTCGTCGCCGATCATCGTCTTCGCCGAATCCTCGCCATCATCGTGCTCCGCCTTGTCGCCGGTGCCCCACAGGTCGCCGCCCCTGTGCTCCTTCCTTCTCCTGCCTCCTTCATTTTTATCTCTAACCTTTCTCCCTCTCTCTGCCATAGAAGCTCCGCCGCCGCACTTAGAGTCCCGCCAACCGTTGCCGTTGTCCGTATCCAGCAAAGCACCGGCCGGATCCGCCTCCACCGACCTCCTCCGGCGCTACCCTCCACCGGATTGAGCCGCCCATGCCCAGATCCGTCCCCTGGGTCCATCCCCGGAGCCAGTCCCGGCCTCCCCGTTGCCGGAGTCGTCGCTGGCCTCGCCATGGCCTCGATTGACCTCCTGTGCGTGGGAGACGGCGAGCGCCGCCACCTCCCTGGATGGGCCCCACAGCCTACCCAGATCCACGACCCAACTCCTTCCTCTATCGTCCGGCCCATGAGGCCTGGTGAGCAGCCCCCGCCCCTATGCAATGTTGTGTCGGCCTCTGTTTTGGCCCATTTTGTGTTTTTTCCTTAGAACATTTTTCCTTTTTTCCAGAGACTGCAATTTTATAGAAAAGCCCTACAACATCATGCATATAATAACTTTTCACCCGTGCATCGGAACCTAATAAAATTTATATGTAAAATGCTTAGAATTTTGTGTAGATCAATAATTTGCAACTTTCATGCATGTGAAAAATGTTTAAACTTGTTGTTTGCTTTGTTTTGCTATATTGTCATGCTAGAATGACTTAATTCATAACTAATTAACCATAGCTCAGTTTTAAATAAACTTTATATGTAAATGGGGTAGAAAAATGCCTAGTTTAACATGATGGATTTACTTTGCATGTTTAACAACTCTAAAATATGGATTAGGGCAGAGTAGTACCAAACCTAAAATATGCACATGAGGAGTTTCCGGACTTGTTGTTTGTTGTTCCGGCCTCATTTAAACTTGCCTAGATAGGTAGTTTTCATTTGCTTCACCTCTTGCCATGTTAATCAACATTTAATATTGTTGGGTACATAAATGAGATCGAACTAAATAACTTGTTGTGGTGTTTCGTTAATATGCAACTCATTGCATATTGAGCTCCACTTAACTTGTAGTTTTGCTTGTGCACTTTGCCATGCCATGCCTCTTGAAATCGGACATGCATCATACTTGGTTGTGCATCATGCCATGTTTATGTGGTGGTTGTTTACTATGTTGCTTGCTTCTTTCCGGGTTGCTACTCTCGTTAGCTTTGGTTTCGTTCCGGAGTTGTGAGGATCCATTCAACTACGTCCGTTTCTCTTCTTCATGGACTCGTTCTTCTTCCTTGCGGGATCTTAGGCAAAATGACCATACCCTCGAAATCACTTCTATCTTTGCTTGCTAGTTGCTCGCTCTATTACTATGCCGCGATACCTACCACTTGCTATATCATGCCTCCCATTTTGCCATGTCAGCCTCTAACCCACCTTTCCTAGCAAACCGTTGTTTGGCTATGTTACCGCTTTTGCTCAACCCCTCTTATAGCGTTGTTAGTTGCAGGTGAAGCTGATGTTTGTTCCATGTTGGAACATGGTTATGTTGGGATATCACAATATCTCTTATTTAATTAATGCACCTATATACTTGGTAAAGGGTGGAAGGCTCGACCTTATGCCTGGTGTTTTGTTCCACTCTTGCCGCCCTAGTTTCTGTCATACTGGTGTTATGTTCCTTGATTTTGCGTTCCTTACGCGGTTGGGTGTTATGGGAACCCCTTGACAGTTCGCTTTGAATAAAACTCCTCCAGCAAGGCCCAACATTGGTTTTACATTTGCCTCACCTAGCCTTTTTCCCTTGGGTTTCCGGAACCCGAGGGTCATCTTTATTTTAACCCCCCGGGCCAGTGCTTCTCTAAGTGTTGGTCCAACCTGAGCGATGTCCGGCGCCCCCTGGGAAACCATGGTCTATGCCAACCCAACGCCTGGCTTATTCGGTGTGCCCTGAGAACGAGATATGTGCAGCTCCTATCGGGATTTGTCGGCACATCCGGGCGGCTTTGCTGGTTTTGTTTTACCATTGTCGAAATGTCTAATAACCAGGATTCCGAGTCTGATCGGGTCTTCCTGGGAGAAGGAATATCCTTTGTTGACCGTGAGAGCTTGTGATGGGCTAAGTTGGGACACCCCTGCAGGGTTTTGAACTTTCGAAAGCCATGCCCGCGGTTATGGGAAGATGGGATTTTGTTAATGTACGGTTGTAGAGAACTTGATACTTAACTTAATTAAAATGAATCAACCGCGTGTGTAGCCATGGTCTCTTCTTGGCGGAGTCCGGGAAGTGAACACGGTCTTGTGTTATGTTTGAACGTAAGTAGCTTTCAGGATCACTTCTTGATCACATCTAGTTCATGACCGTTGCATTGCTTCTCTTCTCGCTCTTATTTGCATATGTTAGCCACCATATATGCTAGTGCTTGCTGTAGCTCCACCTCACTACCCTTCCTACCCATAAGCTTAAATAGTCTTGATCTCGCGGGTGTGAGATTGCTGAGTCCTCGTGACTCACATATTCTTCCAAACAGTTGCAGGTGCCGATGATACCAGTGCAGGTGATGCAACCAAGCTCAAGTGGGAGCTCGATGAAGATCTTGATCATTGTTTTGTTTCGTTTCTTGTTGATCAGTAGTGGAGCCCAGTTGGGATGATCGGGGATCTAGCATTTGGGGTTGTCTTCTTTTATTTTGGTTCCGTAGACGGACCTTGATTGTACTCTGGATGATGTATGTTTTAACTTGTATTTGTGTGAAGTGGCGATTGTAAGCCAACTCTTTATCCCTTTCTTATTCAGTACATGGGATGCATAAAGATTACCCCTCTTGCGACATGCCTACCATGCGGTTATGCCTCTAAGTCGTGCCCCGACAGATGGGAGATATAGCCGCATCGTGGGAGTTACAAGTTGGTAATCAGAGCCATCCCCAACCTAGGAGCCCCCTGCTTGATCGAATCGCTGACGTTGTTGAGTCTAGAACAAAATGTTTTGAGTCTTAGAATTATATATATATCGGAGAGTAGGATTCTTTTTACTCCTTAGTCCCTTCGTCGCTTTGGTGAGGCCTCCTGACATACAAGTTTTGACTCTTCTCTCCTCAAATTTCACGAAAAAAATTTAGGATCATGCGGGTATCTTGGAATCATTCCGATGGTTTTGTGATGAGAACATTGTTCTTGGTGCCTCCTGATATTTAGGGGTTGTGGCAGTGTCCCAGGGAGTTGAGCTCCGAGGTGTTGTCGTCACAATTTTATCGTTGCAGTTCTGGAATACCTGAGTTTCGCCAACATCGAAAATCTCCTTTATGCAGTTGTTGGTGAGATAACCTCGACGCCACCCAGTACTGGGGCGGGAGTTCAGGAGTATTGCCATAACTCGTATAATGGGTGCTTTACGAAGGTTGAGGTACACGATTTCCGAAGGTTTCTTGGTTATGTGTTGAAGGATGGATACAACTGAATGTAGGTATTGTTAGTTTGGGTGAGATATTATGCTTCCCCTGTATCCCGAACACCTGATTGCATAGCCAGAAAGTTTCGGGAGTTTATAAGTGGGAATTCAAGTAGCTCCTAGAATATCTTTCCAACAAACACATGATACGATTTGGGGTCTATCATATGTTTGTTTCTGGCTTATTTTGTAAGACAATCCTTTATTTTGTTTTGGTTTTTGGTATTCGAGTTGCTTCGAAGTCAAGTGTTGATTCCATACCTTTTCTAAGTGGTGTTCTCACACTTCTATGTGAATACTAATCCTTCATGATAATCGAGATTGTCATGTCAATTCTTTTCCAACCAACGTGTTTCTCTTCAAGTGGATCCGATCATTTTCAACATCCACAAGATCACCTCTCGGTTTTCCCAACGTTGTTCGTTTCATCTGTCCCCAAGTTGCCTTTATTTTTCCCGCCCGCCCACCCTTTTTTCTTCAAGGACTCAGATTTCTTAATCAAGTATCCATCTTATGGATGTGAAGTCTCTTCATTCCTTAATTTCAGTGTTCTTACTCGGTGGTTCTCATGAAGATGCTCTACAAGTTCACCATTCTTCGTTCTATTTCTTCTCCGGTGGATTCAATCCAAATTTTCGGTGTTGATCATATCCCTTTCCTTGTTTGAAATGCTTTCTCATGCCGGTGCACCTCTTAATCATTCACCTCTCACTATTCATTTGTTCCGGAGTGCTGAAGATATCTCGAAGATTCGTGTTTCCACTCTGCATTCATTCAAGATCTTTCGAGGTTGTTACCTCATTCAAGCCATTTAAATCAACCGGTGCAATCTCTCTTTTAAACATTCAACGGTGTTCCTCTTGAGTGGGCCCTAACCCATAGGTCTTTTCCCAGGATCTTACCTAACTCTTCTAATTTTCCTGGTGTTACTCTCAAATTCTTCTCCAAGTTTGACGTAAGAATGAATTATCATCAGTCATATGTTTTTTCTCCAAGATCTGTCAAATTCTTTTCACCGTTGGCTCAACCTTTCTGTTCGTCATCCCGGAGTATCTCAACAATTCATGGTGGTGTTTCTCGTCGTCATTCTCGGATTTGAAGACCGAAGAAGATTTTCTCTCTCTCAATCTTGTCCATTCTCTCGAAGATTCGTGATTCCAGCTTGTTGCCACCCTTTCATAATTATTTTGATTGTGAAAATTCTTTTCACCCATCGAGCAATTCAGGAGTCTTTTCAGTTTGTTTCTATGGAGCACATCATCTAAGAATAATTCATTCCAGCTTTCAGCTCTCGTTTCTCCAAATATTACCGGTGCATCGATCAAATATCCTCTAATCAGTTCATGATCTCTTCGTTCTCTTATATCTAAACTCTCTCATGTATCTTCATTCATTTGCTAATTCTTACCGGTGATTCATCCCTTTACTTCGTTCGTTTTTCAATTCTTACGGTGGTTCATTCAAGATTTCTTTTCCTTCGTTATCATATCGATTTATTCGTTGTTTCAATCCTACCGGTGGTTCGTTGAAGACCTTCCCAAGTTTGCACAATATCTCTCTTAATCCTTTCTATGAGAATAAGTAGTATGCCAAATCCGTTGCTTGTCATCAATTTAATTGATGCAGGATAAGCATAATGTAATTCTTATTCATGTTTCATCCAAGTGATTAATTCCTTATTCCAGAGGTTCATCAAAATTCTTGATTTCAGTTGTTCTTCTTTCTTTCCTCAGTTCCAAGTTTTCTCGGTTATATCATTTCAAAGCTTCACCTAATCATTGCAAGGCTTCTCCTGGAGTTCTTTTCAACTTTCCCTTTTCGTTTGATCATTCTTTTATTGCCGGAGTTCTTCATGGAGGCTCTACATGGTGGTTCATCAAGGATTTCTTTCATTCTTCAATTGTCCTCAAGATTTCTCTCGAAGTTAAGATCCGCCAAGCTATACTCTCAAATAAACATGGTGTTCAACACATGTCTTGTTTTGAGGAGTTCAAGCATTCTTCATCTTGCATTCCGAAGTGCAATTCTTTCTTTCTTATCTTTTGAGGTGGTGTTATGTCATTCTTGACAATTTCCCTTCGTGTGTCATGATTCAACAGTTGTCAAGAATGAGATAGTTAAACCCATCAATTTCTTCGAGCATGAGCTTTTCTCAATCCATCAATCTCTTCGTTGGAGTTATCTTGGGTTATATTTCACCTAAAGTTGTCCCTAAGGATTGTTGCTATTTATGGTGCTTGTAAATGACCCAAGTTCTTCATTTATCCTCCCGGTGATATAAGTTTCTCGTCTCCTTGTTGATATCAATCCTATCTATTGTTTTTCATTTGTGGCAGAATTTCACCTCAAGATTTCGAGATGTTTTCCATAAGCCCACAACAAGCTTACTCATTTCGTTGTTGGTTTTTCCAAACAACTCCGTTTGACCCTTCTCCTAAATATGCTTTTTCAAGCTCATTTGTGGCAGAAGTTGTCATTTTATTCTCTGTCCCTTTATCCCAACAATCTAGCTTCTATTCTTTTGTTCCGGAGACATTGTGATGTTGCACTCTTCGACCCATCATCCCATTTTTTTTGCAAAGATCATGTTCTTTCCTTTGCTTATCCATTTAACCGGAGTGTCGTGTCCTTCATTCAAGTTCTCTCATCTTATCAAGTTTTGCCTCCCTTCTCAACCGGAGTGCTGTCTGAAATCTTTCTTACCCATTGTGCTTTTCTTTCAATAGCTCCGGTTGAAGTGTGTTGTTGATTTCTTCAAGTACCCTCTCATCTTTGCAAGTTCATGTTGAATTCTTTCCATTTACAGTCGGAGTGTTGTCCAAATTATATCATTCTTATTCCTTCTTTATCTTGTTTTAACCGGAGTGTTATGTCTATCATTCCTCTTCTAACCGGACTCTCATCCAAGTGCCTTCATTTTTGCCAAGTTCATATTACTGACTTCCATTTCCAACCGGAGTGTTGTCATAATTGATCCTTATCGTTCTTTGTACATCTCGTTTCTACCGGAGTGCTTGCATGTACTTCTTGTCCATTGCAAACCTTTTTCTTATGTGTTTCAACCCACAAGGTTCTAGTAATGTTCCTTGCTCCTCTTTTCCAACGGAGTGTTTGCAACTTTGTTCATCTTCGTTGTATTCTGTCTTTCGATTTGTTTAACCTCTCAAGGTTCTTCAGTTTCACTCGTTTGTTAAGGGAGAAACTTAGTTTTACCTCTTCTCTTCCTCTTCCGTTTCCCTCCGGTGCCATCCTAGATCTCGGGACGAGATCCTCTCGTAGTGGTGGAGTGTTGTGACGCCCCGAGACCGATGCGCCAGGTGTCTTCCATTTATTCGCTGTCGTTGCCATGTCATTCGCTTGCGTGTTGCATCTTGCCATGTCATCATCCGCATTGCATCTGCATGTTTTCGAAACTTGCATCCGTCCGGGTTCCCCCAGTTCCGTCCGTTGTCCGTTCTGAGCCCAGACACATTTGCACGCGCCCGCGGCACGTCCGAAATATTATTTTATAAGTGGCCGGAAAATGTTCTCGGAATGGGTTGAAAGTTGGCGCGCGGTCTTATTATGTTGTCAGTAGACCGCCTGCCAAGTGTCATCGCATTCAGAGTTCATTTGACGCCCCAACATATAACTATAGCGGCATTATAGTCGGTCAAAACGCCGGACGTTTTTGGTCTCTGGAAACCGTTGACGGGCTGCTTTCTTTTCTCTCCTCTCAGCCATCGCACTCTACACAGCCCATCTGCAGCCCACCTAACCCCCCTCTGACCGGAACCGTTTGATTGCGATCGGAGGGTCCAGAAACGGCCTCAAACCCACCAAACCCTAACCCCTACACTATTTAAACAGTCCCCTTGCCATTTTTGGGCATCCCTAGCCCTCCACCTACATCTAGCCCCCTTCCCCTCAATTTCCGTGCCGCTCCAGCCCCTCCTCGCCACTTGGCACCGTCCCACAGGGCCGGCCGCCACCTGCACCGCCGCCCAGGGCCACTCCCACGCCTCCACGTCGCCCCCTGGTCACCCCGCGCCGCCGTGAAGCCTTTGGGCCCGCCAAGACCCGGACCGGGCCCTGGGAAGCCCATCAGGGCCCGAGCGCTCCACTGGCTCCTCCCTGAGCTCACGAACTACGCTACCTACTCCAGCGCTGCCCCAACCTCGTCACCGGTCGTCGTCTTCGCCGAATCCTCGCTGGCGTCGTGCTCCGCCATGTCGCCGGCTCCCCATAGGTCGCCGCCCCCGTGCTCCTTCCTTCTCCCTCCTCCTTCATTTTTCTCTCTAACCTTTCTCCCTCTCTCTGCCATGGAAGCTCCGCCTCCGCACTTGGAGTCCCGCCAACCGTCGTCGTTGTCCGAATCCGGCAAAGCACCGGCCGGATCCGCCTCCACCGACCTCCTCCGGTGCTACCCTCCATCGGATCGAGCGGTCCACGCCCATATCTGTCCCCTGCGTCCATCCCCAGAGCCAGTCCCGGCCTCCCCATCACCGGAGTCGTCGCCGGCCTCGCCATGGCCTCGATCGACCTCCTGTGCGTGGGAGACGGCGAGCGCAGCCACCTTCCTGGATGGGCCCCGCAGCCTGCCCAGATCCACGGCCCAACTCCTTCCTCCACCGTCCGGCCCATGAGGCCTGGTGAGCAGCCCCCGCCCCTGTGCAATGTTGGGACGACCTCTCTTTCGACCCGTTTCGTGTTTTTTCCTTAGAACGTTTTTCCTTTTTTCCAGAGACTGTGGTTTTATAGAAAAGCCCTCCAACATCATGCATATAATAACCTTTCACCCGTGCATCGAAACCCAATAAACTTTATATGTAAAATGCTTAGAATTTTGTGTAGATCAATAATTTGCAAGTTCGATGCATGTTAAAAATGTTTAAACTTGTTGTTTCTTTGTTTTGCTATATTGCCATGCTAAAATGATTTAATTCATAACTAATTAACCGTAGCTCGGTTATAAATAAACTTTATATGTAAATGGGGTAGAAAAATGCCTAGTATAACATGGTGGCTTTACTTTGCATGTTTAACAACTCTAAAATATGGTTTAGGGCAGAGCAGTACCAAACCTAAAATATGCACATGAGGAGTTTCCGGACTTGTTGTTTGTTGTTCGGGCCTCATTTAAACTTGCCTAGATAGGTAGTTTTCATTTGCTTCACCTCTTGCCATGTTAATCAACATTTAATATTGTTTGGTACATAAACGAGATCAAACTAAATAACTTGTTGTGGTGTTTCGTCAATATGCAACTTGTTGCATATTGAGCTCCACTTAACTTGTAGTTTTGCTTGTGCACTTTGCCATGCCATGCCTCTTGAAACCGGACATGCATCATACTTCGTTGTGCATCATGCCATGTTTATGTGGTGGTTGTTTACTATGTTGCTTGCTTATTTTCGGGTTGCTACTCTCGTTAGCTTTGGTTTCGTTCCGGAGTTGTGAGGATCCGTTCGACTACGTCCGTTTGTCTTCTTCATGGACTCGTTCTTCTTCCTTGCGGGATCTCAGGCAAGATGACCATACCCTCAAAATCACTTATATCTTTGCTTGCTAGTTACTCGCTCTATTGCTATGCCGCGATACCTACCACTTGCTATATCATGCCTCCCATTTTGCCATGTCAACCTCTAACCCACCTTTCCTAGCAAACCGTTGTTTGGCTATGTTACCGCTTTTGCTCAGCCCCTCTTATAGCGTTGTTAGTTGCAGGTGAAGCTGATGTTTGTTCCATGTTGGAACATGGTTATGTTGGGATATCACAATATCTCTTATTTAATTAATGCACCTATATACTTGGTAAAGGGTGGAAGGCTCGGCCTTATGCCTGGTGTTTTGTTCCACTCTTGCCGCCCTAGTTTCTGTCATACCGGTGTTATGTTCCTTGATTTTGCGTTCCTTACACGGTTTGGTGTTATGGGAACCCCTTGACAGTTTGCTTTGAATAAAACTCCTCCAGCAAGGCCCAACCTTGGTTTTACATTTGCCTCACTTAGCCTTTTTCCCTTGGGTTTCCGGAGCCCGAGGGTCATCTTTATTTTAACCCCCTCGGGCCAGTGCTTCTCTAAGTGTTGGTCCAACCTGAGCGATGTCCGGCGCCCCCTGGGTAACCAGGGTCTATGCCAACCCGACGTCTGGCTCATCTGGTGTGCCCTGAGAACGAGATATGTGCAGATCCTATCAGGATTTGTCGGCACATCCGGGCGGCTTTGTTGTTCTTGTTTTACCGTTGTCGAAATGTCTTGTAACCAGGATTCCGAGTCTGATCGGGTCTTCCTGGGAGAAGGAATATCCTTCGTTGACTGTGAGAGCTTGTGATGGGCTAAGTTGGGACACCCCTGCAGGGTTTTGAACTTTCAAAAGCCGGGCCCGCGGTTATGGGCAAATGGGATTTTGTTAATGTCCGGTTGTAGAGAACTTGATACTTAACTTAATTAAAATGAATCAACCGCGTGTGTAGCCATGATGGTCTCTTCTCGGTGGAGTCCGGGAAGTGAACACGGTCTTGTGTTATGCTTGAACGTAAGTAGCTTTCAGGATCACTTCTTGATCAATCTAGTTCACGACCGTTGCATTTCTTCTCTTCTCGCTCTTATTTGCGTATGTTAGCCACCATATATGCTAGTGCTTGCTGTAGCTCCACCTCACTACCCTTCCTACCCATAAGCTTAAATAGTCTTGATCTCGCGGGTGTGAGATTGCTGAGTCCTCGTGACTCACAGATTCTTCCAAACAGTTGCAGGTGCCAATGATACCAGTGGAGGTGACGCAACCCAGATCAAGTGGGAGCTCGGTGAAGATCTTGATCGTTGTTTTGTTTCGTTTCCTGTTGATCAGTAGTGGAGCCCAGTTGGGCGATCGGGGATCTAGCATTTGGTGTTGTCCTCTTTTATTTTGGTTCTGTAGACGGACCTTGATTGTACTCTGGATGATGTATGTTTTAACTTGTATTTGTGCAAAGTGGCGATTGTAAGCCAATTCTTTATCCCCTTCTTATTTAGTACATGGGATGCGTAAAGATTACCCCTCTTGTGACATGCCTACCATGCGGTTATGCCTCTAAGTCGTGCCCCGACACGTGGGAGATATAGCTGCATCGTGGGTGTTACATTAAAACATAAAAAGCACAATCATAACAAAGGTAGATGATTTATTTATTACTAAACAGGAACAAAAAGCAAGGAACAAAAATAAAATTGGGTTGCCTCCCAACAAGCGCTATCGTTTAACGCCCCTAGCTAGGCATGATGGTTTGAACGATGCTCGCATAAAAGATAAGACTTGAAACATAATGGGAGCATCATGAAGCATATGACAAGCACATTTAAGTCTAACCCACTTCCTATGCATAGGGATTTTGTGAGCAAACAAGTTATGGGAACAAGAATCAACTTGCGTAGGAAGGTAAAGCAAGAAAAACTTCAAGATTTTAAGCACATAGAGAGGAAACTTGATATTATTGCAACTCCTACAAGCATATATTCCTCCCTCATAATAATTTTCAGTAGCATCATGAATGAATTCAAAAATATAACTATCACATAAAGCACTATTTTCATGATGCACAAGCATAGAATTTTTATTACTCTCCACATAAGCAAACTTCTTCTCATGAATAGTAGTGGGAGCAAACTCAACAAAATAACTATCATGTGAGGCATAATCCAATTGAAAACTAAAATCATGATGACAAGTTTGATGGTTATCATAAATCTTTATAGCATACATGTCATCACAATAATCATCATAGGTAGCAACTTTATTCTCATAATCAATTGGAACCTCTTCCGAAATAGTGGATTCATCACAAAATAAAGTCATGACCTCTCCGAATCCACTTTCATCAATATAATCATCATAAATAGGAGGCATGCTTTCATCATAATAAATTTTCTCATCAAAACTTGGGGGACAAAAAATATCATCTTCATCAAACATAGCTTCCCCAAGCTTGTGGCAGACATTAATTGCAGCAAATACATTCTCAAACATGTCATTCTCATCAAACATAGCATCCCCAAGCTTGGGCCTTTTCATATCAAAAGCATAATCACTCTCATCATTAATAGTATGGATAGCACCGATAGTATATCAATTATCACCATCACAATGAGTAATAGGAGCAACATCATTTGGGAGGGATACCGTTCTACCTTTACTTCTCCGTCTTTTCTTTTTCTTCTTCACATCATGTGTGGGTTTAACCCTCTCTTTTGAGCTCCTTATTAATGGGATTGGTTGAATAGAAAGCTCCTCCTCGTTCCTTGATTCATCTAAAGAAATAATAGGAGGATATTGGGAAGTCTCTTCCCTTTCATTAGTATTCTCTTCATCTTCTATTTCTTTTCTCTTCTTTATATACTTGGAAATATATGGATTTTCAATGAAATTCACCGCACAATACATATAAATTTCCTCTAGATCAAAATTAAGAACTCTATCAAGGGCAAATTCTGGAATAACCTTAGATATACGTTTCATTTCTTCATAACCCAAGAGCAAACTAAGTTCATTATGATGTGCAAGGGAAATCAAGTCATCACAATTTTTGGACACGATGCGATCATGAAACAATTTGCATTGGGTACTGAAATGATCATGTTCATTGCAAAGTTCACAAGTATGGCTAAGAAATTTTAAATTTTCAGCACAAACATCTAGCATCTCTTGCAACCATTTAGTTTCTAAATACTTATGCCTCTTGCAAAATCTATTTTCCCTAATTGGTGTGTACTTGCAAACTCTATGCACTCCACAAAAGTTGATATGCTTATAAGAGACATTTTCATCATGACTAGTGCAATCATCATTAGTACTATGGGTATTCAAAGAGTTCATACTAACAAAATTGCAATCATCCTCATCATTCAAAGATTTAGTGCCAAACATTTTATAGACTTCTTCTTCTAGAATTTGAGCACAATTTTCCTTTCCATCATTCTCACGAAAGATATTAAAAAGATGAAGCGTATGAGGCAAACTCAATTCCATTTTTTGTAGTTTTCTTTTATAGACTAAACTAGTGATAAAACAAGAAACAAAAAGATTCGATTGCAAGATCAAAAGATATACCTTCAAGCGCTAACCTCCCCGGCAACGGCGCCAGAAAAGAGCTTGATGTCTACTACACAACATTCTTCTTGTAGACGTTGTTGGGCCTCCAAGTGCAGAGGTTTGTAGGACAGTAGCAAATTTCCCTCAAGTGGATGACCTAAGGTTTATCAATCTGTGGGAGGCGTAGGATGAAGATGCTCTTCTCTCAAACAACCCTGCAACCAAATAACAAAGAGTCTCTTGTGTCCCCAACACACCCAATACAATGTAAATTGTATAGGTGCACTAGTTCGGCGAAGAGATGGTGATACAAGTGCAATATGGATGGTAGATATAGGTTTTTGTAATCTGAAAATATAAAAACAGCAAGGTAACTAATGATAAAAGTGAGCACAAACGGTATTGCAATGCTAGAAACAAGGCCTAGGGTTCATACTTTCACTAGTGCAAGTTCTCTCAACAATAATAACATAATTGGATCATATAACTATCCCTCAACATGCAACAAAGAGTCACTCCAAAGTCACTAATAGCATGAACAAACGAAGAGATTATGGTAGGGTACGAAACCACCTCAAAGTTATCCTTTCTGATCGATCTATTCAAGAGTCCGTAGTAAAATAACACAAAGCTATTCTTTCCGTTCAATCTATCATAGAGTTCGTACTAGAATAACACCTTAAGACACAAATCAACCAAAACCCTAATATGTCACCTAGATACTCCAATGTCACCTCAAGTATCCATGGGTATGATTATACGATATGCATCACACAATCTCAGATTCATCTATTCAACCAACGCAAAGAACTTCAAAGAGTGCCCCAAAGTTTCTACCGAAGAGTCAAGACGAAAATGTGTGCCAACCCCTATGCATAAGTTCACGATCACGGAACTCGCAAGTTGATCAACAAAACATACATCAAGTGGATCACGTGATATCCCATTATCACCACAGATAAGCACATGCAAGACATACATCAAGTGTTCTCAAATCCTTAAAGACTCAATCCGATAAGATAACTTCAAAGGGAAAACTCAATCCATTACAAGAGAGTAGAGGGGGAGAAACATCATAAGATCCAACGATAATAGCAAAGCTCGCGATACATCAAGATCGTACCACCTCAAGAACACGAGAGAGAGAGAGAGAGAGAGAGATCAAACACATAGCTACTGGTACATACCCTCATCCCCGAGGGTGAACTACTCCCTCCTCGTCATGGAGAGCGCCGGGATGATGAAGATGGCCACCGGAGAGGGATTCCCCCCCGACAGGGTGTCAGAACGGGTCTAGATTGGTTTTCGGTGGCTACGGAGGCTTTTGGCGACGGAACTCCCGATCTATTATGCTCTCTGATGTTTTTAGGGTATATGGACATATATAGGCGAAAGAAGTCGGTTAGGGGAGTCACGATGGGCCCACGAGGGTGGGGGGCGCGCCTAGGGGGGCATGCGCGCCTCCCTGCCTCGTGGCCACCTCGAAGCTTCCTTGACTTCAACTCCAAGTCTCCTGGATCATGTTCGTTCCAAAAATCATGCTCCCAAAGGTTTCATTCCATTTGGACTCCATTTGATATTCCTTTTCTGCGAAACACTAAAACAAGGGGGGAAACAGAAACTGGCACTGGGCTCTGGGTTAATAGGTAGTCCCAAAAATAATATAATAGTAGTGTTTAATAAAGCCCATCAACATCCAAAATACATAATATAATAGCATGGAACAATCAAAAATTATAGATACATTGGAGACGCATCAACGACGAGGCGAATCCGAATACGCAACCCATTCGTCCGCCACACATCCCTAGCATCGCGAACACGCAACTTTCCCCCTCTGTTTCATTTGTCCAAAAACGTGAAACACCGGGTATACTTTCCCGGATGTTTCCCTCCTTCGTCGGTATCACCTCCTACCGCGTTAGGGCACTCCTAGCACCGTTACATGCCATGTCTTGCATCGATATGCATCTGTTTGCATTGTATTCATTGTTTCTTCCCCCTCTTCTCTCCGGTAGACTACGAGACTGACGCCGCTGCTAGTGCTCCGATCGACTACATCGTTGACGACCCCTCCTTGCCAGAGCAACCAGGCAAGCCCCCCCTTGATCACCAGATATCACATATTCTTCTCTCTACTTCTTGCATTAGAGTAGTGTAGCATGTTACTGCTTTCTGATAATCCTATCCTGATGCATATCCTGTTGTTGCTACTACTGTTGTTACCTTTACCTGCAATCCTAAATGCTTAGTATAGGATGCTAGTATTCCATCAGTGGCCCTACATTCTTGTCCGTCTGCCATGCTATACTATCGGGTCATGACCACTCAGGAGGTGATCACGGGTATATACTTATATACATGATATATGGTACCTGTGGTGACTAAAGTCGGGTGGGCTCGTAGAGTACCCGCGAGTGAATCACGGATTGGGTCTGAGAGGACATTTGTCCCGACGGCCCTCTAAGTGGACCTTTGTGACGGAGCGACAGGGAAGGTTGAGACCACCTAGGAGAGAGGTGGGCCTGGCCCTGGTCGGCGTCCGTGATTATTTCAATTAACACGCTTAACGAGGTCTTGGTATTTGATCTGAGTCTGGCCATTGGCCTATACGCACTAACCAACTACGCAGGAACAGTTATGGGCACTCGACATCGTGGTATCAGCCGATGCCTTCTTGACGTCAGCGACTGAGCGACGCGCACCGGATTGGGCTGGAACGCCTGCTCTTGTATTAGGGAGGCTAGATCCGCTTCCGGACGCATTCGCAACATGCAGGTGTGCAATGGGCGATGGGCCCAGACCCCTGCGCGCATAGGATTTAGACCGACGTGCTGCCTCTCTGTTGTGCCTAGGTGGGGCTGCGACGTGTTGATCTTCTGAGGCCGGGCATGACACAGGAAAGTGTGTCCGACCAAAGGGGATCGAGCGTGTTAGGAAATGTGGTGCACCCCTGTAGGGAAGTTTATCTATTCAAATAGCCGTGTCCCTTGGTAAAAGGACGACACGGAGTTGTGCCTTGACCTTATGACAACTAGAACCGGATACTTAATGAAACACACCCTTTCAAGTGCCAGATACAACCCGGTGATCGCTCTCTAACAGGGCGACGAGGAGAGGATCACCGGGTAGGATTATGCTATGCGATGATACTTGGTTAACTTACTGATACGTCTCCAACGTATCTATAATTTTTTATTATTACATGCTATATTATATTCTGTTTTGGACATTATTGGGCTTTATTATACACTTATATTATTTTTGGGACTAACCTATTAACTGGAGGCCCAACCCAGAATTGCTGTTTTTTTGCCTATTTTAGGGTTTCGCAGAAAAAGAATATCAAACGGAATGAAACTTTCAGGAACGTGATTTTCGGAACGAACATGATCCAGAGGACTTGGACCCTACGTCAAGCAATCAATGAGGAGGGCACGAGGTTAGGGGGCGCCCCCCCCCCCCCCCCCAGGCGCGCCCTGCACCCTTGTGGGCCCCCTGTTGCTCCACCAACGTACTCCTTCCTCCTATATATACCTACGTACCCCCAAACTACCAGATACAGAGCCAAAACCCTAATTCCACCGCTGTAACTTTCTGTATCCACGAGATCCCATCTTGGGGCCTTTTTCGGAGCTCCGCCGGAGGAGGCATCGATCACGGAGGGCTTCTACATCAACACCATAGCCTCTCCGATGAAGTGTGAGTAGTTTACCCTAGACCTACAGGTCCATAGTTATTAGCTAGATGGCTTCTTCTCTCTTTTTGGATCTCAATACAAACTTCTCCCCCTCTCTTGTGGAGATCTATTCGATGTAATCTTCTTTTGCGGTGTGTTTGTTGAGACCGATGAATTGTGGGTTTATGATCAAGTTTATCTATGAACAATATTTGAATCTTCTCTGAATTCTTTTATGTATGATTGGTTATCTTTGCAAGTCTCTTCGAATTATCAGTTTGGTTTGGCCTACTAGATTGATCTTTCTTGCAATGGGAGAAGTGCTTAGCTTTGGGTTCAATCTTGCGGTGTCCTTTCCCAGTGACAGTAGGGGAAGCACGGAACGTATTGTATTGTTGCCATCGAGGATAACAAGATGGGGTTTATTTCATATTGCATGAGTTTATCCCTCTACATCATGTCATCTTGCTTAAAGCGCTACTCTATTGTCTTGAACTTAATACTCTAGATGCATGCTGGATAGCGGTCGATGTGTGGAGTAACAGTAGTAGATGCAGGCAGGCGTCAGTCTACTTGTCTCGGACGTGATTCCTATATACATGATCATACATAGATATTCTCATAACTATGCTCAATTATGTCAATTGCTCAACAGTAATTTGTTTACCCACCGTGAATACTTGTGCTCTTGAGAGAAGCCACTAGTGAAACCTATGGCCCTCGGGTCTATCTTCCATCACATTAATCTTCCAATACTTAGTTATTTCCTTTGCCATTTATTTTACTTTGCATATTTATCATAAAAATACCAAAAATCTTATCTTATCATATCTATCAGATCTCACTCTCGTAAGTGACCGTATAGGGATTGACAACCCCTTATCGCGTTGGTTGCGAGGATTTATTTGTTTGTGTAGGTGCAAGGGACTCGTGCATTGCCTCCTACTGGATTGATACCTTGGTTCTCAAAAACTGAGGGAAATACTTACGCTACTTTGCTGCATCACCCTTTCCTCTTCAAGGGAAAACCAACGCAAGTGCTCAAGAGGTAGCAAGAAGGATTTCTGGCGCCGTTGCCGGGGAGATCTACGCAAAAGTCAACACACCAAGTACCCATCACAAACCCTTATCTCCCGCATTACATTATTTTCCATTTGCCTCTCGTTTCCCTCTCCCCCTCTTCACCCTTGCCGTTTTATTCACCCTCTCTCTCCATCCTCCCTCTCTTTCTCTATTCGCCTCTTTTTCGCTTGCTTGTCGTTATGGCTAGTAGGGCTGGGCGTTCAGTTAATATGGTTACTATGGTTTGGTTTATTCGGTTTTTTATAATTTCGGTTTTAGAGAAATGGCAACCGAAATAATCACACAAAAAATAGAAACCGAACCATATTAACCTAAATATATTGGTTCGGTTTATTCGGTTAACAGAAAAACCGAAGTACGTGCACCAATTAGAGCCACCACTTATATGACCAGCTATTTGCACTGCACATGTACACGAGAAGATATATGGATAGAAATCGTACAAGTACTTGCTGGTACACTAGCTCTCATGGCAATCGTTTCTTGCAAAACAATACTAAAATATTCCTGCTAGTAGTAGATCAAACTGATCACTACATGGAGTTACGTTCATAGTGTACAAGCTACTTGTACTGAGATTTGAGAGATTAGAACTTGGAGAAGCAAGCAGATGGCTTACGTCCGTCTCAACCACAGGATTTGTTGCTGACCGCCGAACGCCGACTCGCCGGAGCCGACTCGATGAGTAGCTGATCTGGCATCTAGGGTTGGAGAGGAGAGGGCGTCGCCTGACGAAAGGATCGAGCGATGGGCGTTGACTAGGGTTTCACGTACATGTGATGTGAACGTCGGATGATTATATACCTATACATTAGGCAAATCAAAGGCTGTTGGGCCGAAGGACAAATGGGTTGCGCTCAGCCGCTCACAGGGCACAGCCACAATCACGTACTGGTGGGGTGGCCATCGTAGAAAAATAACGGTTTCTTTGGTGATTTCGGTTTGTGACCGTATGAAACCGAAGTTGCACCGAACACCCAATGGAAAATAAAATTGCCACCGAACCAAAAAACCATACACCAAATAAACACATAAATTGGTTAAATCGGTTTGGTTCGGTTCGGTTTTTCGGTTTTCGGTGTGAGTGTGGCTAGTCCCCTATCTTCTCCGTTGTCTCCCGAAAATGAAGTTCTTAATTTTAAGCAAAGGGAAGGAGAAAACCTAAAAGACGCTTGGTATAGAATTTTCAATGCTCAAAATAGATCTACCAGGAAGCAATCTACTTCTATTCTTCCTCGCAATTTTTATGTAGGTGCTATTGCTTGGCACAGATATGTCCTTGATACCATTACCGGAGGGAACTTCTTGGGTAGCCACACTTTTGATTCCTATAATGCTATGATAGATTTATTTGGCTCACCCCCTCTTTTGGTTAATGGAACTATGTTAACTTTGGAGCATGTAATGCAAAAACTTGAAATTATTGAAAATAAAGTTGCTACCGTTGAGTTAATTGAAAATTCCGATAAAAAGATCCACAAACAAATTACCCAATATGGATCTAAACTAGGAGTAAATTTGAAAAATATTAAAGATAAGGAACCTATAGTTAATGAAAGAATAAATCATGATTCCACTAGAATCAATAAACTTGAGGGTATCATTACCAACTTGGGAACCGCTTTTTCTTCCGTAAAGAATACTCTAAGTCCTCCAACTAAAATTGCCAAGCTTATGTATGTTCCTAAAAATAAGGGTGAATCCTCTAGCAAAGAAACTGTGGATCTCAAATCTATAAGTATTCATCCTAATCTTTTTGCTATCATTAAGGAACCATTTGCCACTAATGATTTTTTCAATCTTGTGCCTAGAAGTTTGATTATTGATAAAAGGAAAGAAACTCCTAAAGGTTATAGATGTCTCATTAAAGAATTACCAACTAAAGATATCTAGATCTATCCTTGCTTTTTATGCCTAGCTAGGGGCGTTAAACGATAGCGCTTGTTGGGGGGCAACCCAATTTTATTTTTATCCCTTTCTTTTTGCTCCTGTTTAGTAATAAATAATTTATCTAGCCTCTGTTTTGGTTGTGTTTTTTGTGTTTAATTAGTGTTTGTGGAAAGTAGAACCGTTGGGAAGACTTGGGGAAAGTCTTTTTAATCTTGCTGTAAAAAACAGAAACTTTAGCACTCACGAGAATTGCTGCCATTTTTATTTGGAAAGCGCTATTTAGTTAAATATTTTTGCAGATGATTAATAGATAAATTCCTCACGTCCAGAAATTTATTTTAGAGTTTTTGGGGTTCCAGATCTTGCGTTAGATACAGATTACTACAGACTGTTCTGTTTTTGACAGATTCTGTTTTTCGTGTGTTGTTTGCTTATTTTAATGAATCTATGGCTAGTAAAATAGTTTATAAACCATAGAGAAGTTGGAATACAGTAGGTTTAACACCAATATAAATAAAGAATTAGTTCATTACAGTACCTTGAAGTGGTGTTTTGTTTTCTTTCGCTAACGGAGCTCACGAGATTTTCTACTTTAAGTTTTGTGTTGTGAAGTTTTCAAGTTTTGGGTGAAAGATTTGATGGATTATGGAACAAGGAGTGGCAAGATCCTAAGCTTGGGGATGCCCATGGAACCCCCAAGATAATCTAAGGACACCTAAAAGCCAAATCTTGGGGATGCCTCGGAAGGCAAACCCTCTTTCGTCTACTTCCATCGTAACTTTACTTGGAGCTATATTTTTATTTACCACATGATACATGTTTTGCTTGGAGCACCTTGTATGATTTGAGTCTTTGATTTTTAGTTTACCAAAATCATCCTTGCTGTACACACCTTTTGAGAGAGACACACATGATTCGGAAATTTTTAGAATACTCTATGTGCTTCACTTATATCTTTTGAGTTATATAGTTTTTGCTCTAGTGCTTCACTTATATCTTTTAGAGCACGTCGGTGGATTTGTTTTATAAAAACTATTTTTCTCTCATGCTTCACTTATATTATTTTGAGAGCCCTACAAAACAGCATGGTAATTTGCTTTAATTATGTTAGGCATTCAAGATTAAATAATTTTTTTTCTTATGAGTGTGTTGAATACTATGAGAAGTTTGATACTTGATAATTGTTTTGAGATATGGAGATGGTAATATTAGAGTCATGCTAGTTGAGTAGTTGTTAATTTGAGAAATACTTGTGTAAAATTTTGTGATTCCCGTAGCATGCACGTATGGTGAACCATTATGTGATGAAGTCGGAGCATGATTTATTTATTGATTGTCTTCCTTATGAGTGGCGGTTGGGGACGAGTGATGGTCTTTTCCTACCAATCTATCCCCCTAGGAGCATGCGCGTAATACTTTGCTTTGATAACTTGTAGATTTTTGCAATAAGTATATGAGTTCTTTATGACTAAGGTTGAGTCCATGGATCATACGCACTTTTCTTCCTTCCACCATTGCTAGCCTCTCTAATACCGCGCACCTTTCGCCGGTATCATACACCCACCATATACCTTCCTCAAAACATCCACCATACCTACCTATCATGGCATTTCCATAGCCATTCCGAGATATATTGCCATGCAACTTTCCACCGTTCCGTTTACTATGACATGCTCCATCATTGTCATATTGCTTTGCATGATCATGTAGTTGACATTGTATTTGTGGCAAAGCCACCGTTCATAATTCTTTCATACATGTCACTCTTGATTCATTGCATATCCCGGTACACCACCGGAGGCATTCACATAGAGTCATATTTTGTTCTAAGTATCGAGTTGTAATTGTTGAGTTGTAAGTAAATAAAAGTGTGATGATCATCATTTTTATATCATTGTCCCAAGTGAGGAAAGGATGATGGAGACTATGATTCCCCCACAAGTCGGGACGAGACTCCGGACGAAAAAAAGAGGCCAAAGAAGCCCAAATAAAAAAAGGAGGCCATAAAAAAGGCCCAAACAAAAAAATATGAGAGAAAAAGAGAGAAGGGACAATGCTCCTATCCTTTTACCACACTTGTGCTTCAAAGTAGCACCATGATCTTCATAATAGAGAGTCTCCTATGTTACCACTTTCATATACTAGTGGGAATATTTCATTATAGAACTTGGCTTGTATATTCCAATGATGGGCTTCCTCAAAATGCCCTAGGTCTTCGTGAGCAAGCAAGTTGGATGCACACCCACTTAGTTCCTTTGGTTGAGCTTCCATATACTTATAGCTCTAGTGCATCCGTTGCATGGCAATCCCTACTCACTCACATTGATATCTATTGATGGGCATCTCCATAGCCCGTTGATACGCCTAGTTGATGTGAGACTATCTTCCCCTTTTTGTCTCCTCCACAACCACCATTCTATTCCACCTAAAGTGCTATGTCCATGGCTCACGCTCATGTATTGCGTGAAGATTGAAAAAGTTTGAGAACACCAAAATTATGAAACAATTGATTGGCTTGTCATCGGGGTTGTGCATGATTTAAATACTTTGTGTGGTGAAGATAGAGCATAGCCAGACTATATGATTTTGTAGGGATAACTTTCTTTGGCCATGTTATTTTGAAGAGACATAATTGCTTAGTTAGTATGCTTGAAGTATTATTATTTCTATGTCAATATTGAAATTTTGTCTTGAATCTTTCGGATCTGAATATTCATACCACAATTAAGAAGAATTACATTGAAATTATGCCAAGTAGCATTCCACATCAAAAATTCTGTTTTTATCATTTACCTACTCGAGGACGAGCGGGAATTAAGCTTAGGGATGCTTGATATGTCTCCAAAGTATCTATAATTTTTGATTGTTCCATGCTATATTATATTATGTTTTGGACATTATTGGGCTTTATTATACACTTTTATATTATTTTTAGGACTAACCTATTAACCGGAGGCCCAGCCCAGAATTGCTGTTTTTTGCCTATTTTAGGGTTTCGCAGAAAAAGAGTATCAAACGGAGTCCAAACGCAATGAAACTTTCGGGAACGTGATTTTCGGAACGAACATGATCCAGAGGACTTGGACCCTACATCAAGCAATCAACAAGGAGGGCATGAGGTAGGGGGCGCGCCTACCCTCCTAGGCGCGCCCTCCACCCTCGTGGGCCCCCTGTTGCTGCACCGACATACTCCTTCCTCCTATATATACCTACGTACCCCCAAACTACCAGATACGGAGCCAAAACCCTAATTCCACTGCCGTAACTTTCAATATCTATGAGATCCCATCTTGGGGCCTTTTTTGGAGCTCCGCCGGAGGAGGCATCGATCACGGAGGGCTTCTACATCAACACCATAGCCTCTCCGATGAAGTGTGAGTAGTTTACCTCAAACCTACGGGTCCATAGTTATTAGCTAGATGGCTTCTTCTCTCTTTTTGGATCTCAATACAAAGTTCTCCCCCTCTCTTGTGGAGATCTATTCGATGTAATCTTCTTTTGCGGTGTGGTTGTTGAGACCGATGAACTGTGGGTTTATGATCAACTTTATCTATGAACAATATTTGAATCTTCTCTGAATTCTTTTATGTATGATTGGTTATCTTTGCAAGTCTCTTTGGATTATTAGTTTGGTTTGGCCTACTAGATTGATCTTTCTTGCAATGGGAGAAGTGCTTATCTTTGGGTTCAATCTTGCGGTGTCCTTTCCCAGTGACAGTAGGGGCAGCAAGGCACATATTGTATTGTTGCCATCGAGGATAACAAGATGGGGTTTATTTCATATTGCATGAGTTTATCCCTCTACATCATGTCATCTTGCTTAAAGCGTTACTCTGTTCTCTTAAACTTAATACTCTAGATGCATGTAGGATAGCGGTCGATGTGTGGAGTAATAGTAGTAGATGCAGGCAGGAGTCGGTCTACTTGTCTCGGACGTGATGCCTATATACATGATCATACCTAGATATTCTCATAACTATGCTCAATTCTGTCAATTGCTCAACAGTAATTTGTTTACCCACCATGAATACTTATGCTCTTGAGAGAAGCCACTAGTGAAACCTATGGCCCCCGGGTCTATCTTCCATCATATTAACCTTCCAATACTTAGTTATTTCCTTTGACATTTTTTTACTTTGCATCTTTATCATAAAAATACCAAAAATATTATCTTATCATATCTATAAGATCTCACTCTCATAAGTGACCGTGTAGGGATTGACAACCCCTTATCGCGTTGGTTGCGAGGATTTATTTGTTTATGTAGGTGCGAGGGACTTGTGTGTGTCCTCCTACTGGATTGATACCTTGGTTCTCAAAAAACTGAGGGAAATAGTTATGCTACTTTGCTGCATCACCCTTTCCTCTTCAGGGGAAAACCAACGCAAGTGCTCAAGAGGTAGCACTTACCATCTACTCTCTTCTACTGCTTCAAGATGAAGGCTACCAGAAGCGTAGTCTTCGATAGGACTAGCTATCCCCCTCTTATTCTGGCATTCTACAGTTCAGTCCATATATACTACCCCTTTCATTGATGACAATGCATATGTGGTGTAGCTCATTGCTTCCGAGTACTTTGGATGAGTACTCACGGTTGCTTTGCTCCCCCTTTTCCCCCGTTTCTATACCTGGTTGTTGCAACCTGACATTGGAGCCCAGGAGCCAGACGCCACCGTTGACGACGACTCCTACTACACTGGAGGTGCCTACTACTACGTGCAGGCCGCTGACGACGACCAGGAGTAGTTTAGGAGGATCTCAGGCAGGAGTCCTGCGCCTCTTTCAATCTGTATCCCAGTTTGTGCTAGCCATCTTATGGCAACTTGTTTAACTTATGTCTGTACTCAGATATTGTTGCTTCCGCTAACTCATCTATGATCGAGCTCTTTTATCCGAGTCCTCGAGGCCCCTGGCTTGTAATATGATGCTTGTATGACTTATTTTATTTTTAGAGTTGTGTTGTGATATTTTCCCGTGAGTCCCTGATCTTGATCGTACACGTTTGCGTGTATGATTAGTGTACGATTGAATCGGGGGCGTCACAAGTTGGTATCAGAGCCGACTGCCTGTAGGAATCCCCCTTCCACACTCCTTGGCCGAAGTCGAGTCTAGACATTGCAAAACTTTTACTAACATGGCTATGTGTCTTACGGGGCCACATCGGCATTTGGGTGG
>NC_053028.1:597404176-597420992 GCF_003073215.2 Triticum urartu
CAGGGCCAGCCGGCTGAGGATGACGTGGCTACCCTTGGGCACGCGGTAGCCCGCAACAATGGTGTCGGCAATTGCGACGTGCGGCACATTGAAGGGAGCGGCTGGGTGGAGGCGAAATGCCTCGCGTATGCATGCCTTGAGATAGTTGAGCTGCATGATGTCCGACTCTTGCACCAGTCGCTCGTGACCGACCACCTGATCCATCTCCTCCACCGCTTTGGCCAGCAATTCTGGGTTGTTCACCATCTCCGCCAGCGCCCACTCCACCGCGTTTGATGGGTTATCTATGGCCGCTAATATTATGTCCTGCATGTATTCCATGGAGATAAATGTAAGTTAATACAATTTATATATTTGCATAAAGATAGATTACATTGAACAATTGGAATTTGAAATACAGTTTAAGTTGAAATCACATCAAAATGGTAGAAAAATACAATAATGATAGGTTTAAACTATTAATTCATAATTTATTATTCTATTGTTTCCCTTTTCTAACACCTGCGAAATACAGTGTAAGATCTATTTAAGAGTGTGAGCTATTACCTTGTAGGACTATGAGGCAATTGGTCACTAAATTCAATCTAGGCCCTTGAACCATCTTAAAATTTCTCATTAATTAATATTTTGCTTACCTTGCACTGTGCTTTGACCTCATCGATGCTGAGCAACGGCTTGCCGTCACCGTCAGAGAGTGTGATGAGAACGTCAAGGAAGTCCTGGACCCCATCCTGCCTCTCGCCGTTGTTCCACTGCCTCCAACGCTCTTCAGTGACCATGTTGTGCAGTCTATCCACTTTTGTGTTGGCCTCCTTAATAATTTTCTCGTGGCCGTCCAGGTCTAGGCCAAGTAGACACGGGAGGTAGTCGCTGACACAGAACGAGAAGAGGAGCCCTAGGAGGGTGAAGGAAGCGTCCATGTGCTCCACCTCCATCGGCCCCGGCCCGCCGTCCGGCTGAGGCTCCCCGAAGTACCGTTGGCTGAAGACAAGCCGACGGATGACGTTGCCACAGTAGTGCCGCGTGACGTGCTTGACATTGACATTGGCTAGTCCCAACGTTGAAGATGACCCCCCGGCGGTGAGGTTGTAGATGTAGCGCGTCAAGTTGTCAGCTTCATCGGCGCGCTTGTCGTGGAGCCACTTGTGGCGGGAGGGGCAGATGATCTCAGAGGTGAGCACCTTGCGCATCTTCATCCATTGGTCACCGAATGGCGACAGCACAGCGTCCTTGTAACCGCAGCTGATGGCGTCAGAGGCGAAGGTGAGTGGGCGGGACAAGAAGTTCTTGTCCTGCTTCTTGAGTACCTCCCTTGCGATCTTGGGACATGTGATCGGGACGACGTGGACGCCGCCGAGGCGGAAGCAAGCGATGTCGGTGCCCATATCCTTCATCACGCGATGGATCCAACGGAATGCTGGTTTATTGAGCACCATCTCGGGCAGGCTACCCAGCAGTGGCCACGACCAGGGTCCGGCGGAAGTGGAAGCGGCACCGTCGCCGATGAGCACGTGCCACTACGGACCTTGCTCTTGGTCATGGCAAGGTGTATGAGCGTTATTATGATGAGAAGCTGGGACACAAAGCAGCAGCAAGCCAGCATTGTGGAGACTGCTGCTTGTTGAGTGCACACAGGCTTGCGAGATAGCTTGCCTTGTTATCGTTGCGTAAGGAAGCCAACTTTGCTTTACGTGTTGCTCTGCCCATGAGTGTGAGACCTCTCTTTATATGTTACCTCCGTCCCAAAAAATTGGCTTAGATTTATCAAGATACGAAGGTATCTACGTATCTAACATTAAAACATGTCTAGATATATTCCATATATGTGGATCGTTTACCACATGTATCACATGGTATTTCAAATCTATTTATCCTGATATACTATTAATAATAATTTTCTATCCAAATGTAATCAAAACAAAATAAAAAATCTTCTATTTGTAGATTGTCTTAAATTTATTTAGATACGAAGGATAATATTAATAATAATAATTGTCTATCCAAACATAATCAAAACAGAATATTTTTCTATTTATAGATTGTCTAGATGGCTGATACTAATAATAATAATTGTCTATCCAAACGTAATAAAAATAGAATAAAAAATCTTCTAATTGTAGATCGTCTTAGATTTATTTAGATACAAAGGATGATATTAATAATAAAAATTGTCTATCCAAACGTAATCAAAATAGAATAAAACATCTCCTATTTGTAGATTTTCGAGAGTACTTATCCGAAAACTAACCATAATTGTCTTTCCAAAAGTATTTCAGACTCCATGATGATAGACCATATAGGCAGCTTTTGGTTTGAAGAGATGGTTGGACCATGCATTCGGGACTCGATGAGATACTACATCATGCATGGGACATGCACGATGCATGGAACAGTGGGCTCACGGGCCTCCTCTGTAGCAGGTTAAAAGCAGGAGTAGGGTTTTACGCATCCTCGCGGCCCAAACCTGAATAAACGAACCGTGTGCTATCTGTTTGATCCGCTCTTCTGACGATCCCGCGCCCCGCAACCGTAGTAGGGATTCTTGTGATCCCCTAGGTGTCGTTCCCACCAACACTCCGTTTTTATTTACTCTGCATATTAGAGTTGACCGAAGTCGAACTTTTTAATGTTTGACCAAGTTTATAGAAAAGAATATAAATATTTACCATAACAAAATCTATATGATGTGGAAGTACATTCAACAATGAATCTAGTAGTATTGATTTGTTACTATATATGCCAATATTTTTGTCAATAAATTTGATCAAAGTTTACAAAGTTTGACTTTGACCAAAACTAATACGCGAACTAAATAAAAACGGAGGGAGTACTACACAAGGACCTAAAAACAGAGGCTACATCTGCAGCACATATGATCCTACAGTACTATACATGGACCTAAAACACATACTACATCTGCAGCACATATGGAAGAACGGCAGCTCGTATGAACATACATACGACCTACAGAAACTGCAGTATTTATGGATCCGAAACACACATACGACCTACAGAAATAATATGAGGAGGCCAGGTGAGAGGGAAGAATCACCTGCAATCAAATCAGCTGTACCGCCTCGAGACCACACACACCGAAAGCCAAGAGCACGAGCAGACCAAAATCAGAACGGATCTAGACAGATCCCTAAAGAACAACAAACCCTTAATCATCACACACACATCACAAAGGGGAAACAACCAAGGGAGCAAACAGAATCACCTCGGCCATCTCAGAAGCTCAACCGGTGCGCTCCCTCTCCGGTCGACCCGCAAGGCAACCCCAACGCCACGGCACCGTCCAAACTTCTAATCAAGCAGAGAAACAGGAAGACGGTAAGAAACGAGCGGAGTAGAAGAGATGAGCGTGAGATAGAGGAAAACCACCTGAAGAACGGCGTCGAACAGAGGAGGACGAGTGTCGGCCGTGGCTAGAGGAGGACGGGCGTCGGCTGCGGCGAGAGGAGACGAGATCCAGAGAGACAGAGAGAAGGGAAGACGGGGGGAGAATCTTCTGTATCTAAATAGCTAGCCCTCACTAATATATTTCTCTCAACATGTAAGCATGTCACCTTATCATTCAACATGCATAAAAAAATGTCCCACCTCAACATACAACTATGCATATTAAAAATTCACTTCAGCATGCAAACATGCATGCATGTAAAATTTCATTATATTATGGTATTACGTTTAATTTTTGTATACTTTCAAAAAATATTATTTCAAATATTTATGTTTCATATAACCAAAATCCCATTGAAATATTGCAAAATATTCACGCAACAAATGTGTGAGGCATCATCTAGTGAGAGGCAAGTCAGCCGCCCTCCCCCACCACATAGCCGCATGGGCCAACCACTGGCCACCACGCACACGGGCTCGACAGGAAAAGATGAAAACACCCTCGACGGGGGCGAGATATTTCGTGCGGTGGCACGGGATATTTACCGCCGTCCCACGCGCGACTGGACGCACAGACCACGCCCGCACACACGGTCGCTGACGGACACGGCACACACACAAAGGGCCCCGCACGCCAGCGAGCACGGGTCGAACAGACCGAGTGAGTGACGCCGCGAGCCAAACGAGCTAATCCATCGCTAGAGCGTCGGGTTTCGATCCGGTGGCCGAGATCGATCCGGAGCAAGGTCCAACGGCCAGAATAGCATCAAGGAAACGATCCGACGACCGAGAAGCTCTAAGCTCTGAGGAGCGCCTGTGAGACCTTGCTTTCTTCTATCTGGATGGGTAAAAGTTGGATATTACAGTTGAATGTTTTGATAAGAGCTCACTGCTTTTGATGCAGGTGCTACACTTTATATGTGTTATAGAACTCCCAAAGAAGCACATACTAAAAAGATAGACAAAGGATGCACGTGATATCCTACCGCCTCACCTGGCGCAGTACCACATAGCGACAATGCTTAATAGAACGCATTTAGTTACAAGCATTTCAATATGTTCTTGCATGCTATGGAGCTTGTGCGCATGGGCGACTATAGTGTCAGAACATACGAGCATCTGCTCACATTGTTCAAGAAATGTGCTACTGGAATGAAGCCATTTACACAGGTATGGGACAGGTGTGACGCCCCCGATTCAATCATACACTAATCATACATGCAAATGTGTACAACCAAGATCAGGGACTCACAGGAAGATATCACAACGCAACTCTACAAATAAAATAAGTCATACACGCATCATATTACAAGCCAGGGGCCTCGAGGGCTCGAATACAAGAGCTCGATCATAGACGAGTCAGCGGAAGAAACAATATCTGAGTACAGACATAAGTTAAACAAGTTTGCCTTAAGAAGGCAAGCGCAAACTGGGATACAGATCGAAAGATGTGCATGCCTCCTGCCTGGGATCCTCCTAAACTATTCCTGGTCGTCGTCAGCGGCTCGCACGTAGTAGTAGGCACCTCCCGAGTAGTAGCAGTCGTCATCGACAGTGGCGTCTGGCTCCTGGACTCCAACATCTGGTCGCAGCAATCGGGTATAGGAAGGGGGAAAAGGAGGAGCAAAGCAACCGTGAGTACTCATCCGAAGTACTCGCAAACAAGGAACTACACGTTGCAGCCCTACCTAGGCACAACAGAGAGGTTAGCATGCCGGTCTAAATCCTATGCACGTAGGTGTCTGGGCACATCACCCATTGCACACATGCATGTTGCGTGGGCGGCCGGAGAGCAAACCTAGCAACCTCCATTACAAAGGAAGTTGCGTTACGCGGTCCAATCCGGCGCGCGCCGCTCAGTCGCTGACATCACGAAGGCTTCGGCTGATACCACGACATCGAGTGCCCATAACAGTTCCCGCGTAGTTGGTTAGTGCGTATAGGCCAGTAGCCAGACTCAGATCAAATACCCAGATCTCGTTAAGCCTGTTATTTTGAAGTAACCGCGAACGCCGACCAGGGACAGGCCTACCTCTCTCCTAGGTGGTCTCCAGCTGCCCTGTCGCTCCGCCACAAAGTAACAGTCGGGGGCCGTCGGGAACCCAGGCCCACCACTACCTGGGTGGAACCACCTACCCCTTCAGCCCCCAACATCGGAATCAATTGCGGGTACTCAACGAGCCGACCCGACTTTAGTCACGACATGTAATATGTATAAAGTATATAGCATATAGCCGTGATCACCTCCCGAGTGATCACGACCCGATAGTATAGCATGGCAGACAGACAAGAATATAGGCCCAAAATCTTGAACTGAATAAGCTGCCACGGTCTGAACTGATAACCAGTGGAATACCGTGAAGTGAAACAATCCTGGACATGTAGAGAGTTGCAAGCTGACTAGCAGTGATTTTTTCTTTGACCGCCAGAAAATGTGCAACTTTAGACAGCCGGTCAATGATGACAAGAATAGCATCATTACCTTTCTGTGATTTGGGAAATCCAGTGACGAAGTCCATTTCAACATGGTCCCATTTCCATTCAGGAATAGAGATAGGTTGCGGAGTTCCAGCAGGCCTTTGATGTTCATCTTTGATAGGACGGCAAACGTCACACTCAGCAACATAACGAGCAATGTCTTGTTTCATATTAGACCACCAGAATCTTTGACGAATATCCTGGTACATCTTTGTACTACCAGGATGGATGGACAGAGGCGTGTCATGAGCTTCTTTCATAACCTTTTTAGTCTGATCCAGGTTTTTCCTCGAACATGGTACCACTAGGTGGCCTTTGAAGTACAAGTTGCCATCATCGGCGATAGTGAAGATTGAGGGCTTTTCTTCTGCGAGATGGCATTTAATCTTCTAGACTCCAGAGTCATAACCTTGAATAGTCTTTATACCATATACAAGATCTGGTACGATAGCCAGGGTATTTAGAGAACCCTTAGTAACAACACGAAGATTCATCTTTTGGAACTCTGGGGGGAGGGGGAGCGAGTGCTCCAGGGGGGACAATATGAAGGTTCAGCTTTCTAAATTCTTCTACAAGCAAGGGCTGAACTTTGTGAACCTGGAGGTGGTTGCAGTAAGACTTGCGGCTCAAGGCTTCAACCATTACATTAGCCTTTCCTGGGGTATAGGATATACCCACGTCAAAGTCTGCAACAGTCTCCATCCATGTTTGCTGACGGAGGTTCAAGTCGGGTTGAGTAAACAGATACTTCAGACTTTGGTGGTCGGTGAAGATCTAGCAACGATTACCGAGAAGGTAATGTCACCACTGCTTCAGAGCATGAATGACAGCAGCAAGCTCGAGGTCGTGAACTGGGTAGTTTTCTTCGTGAGGGCGCAGTTGACGAGAGGGATAAGAAATCACTCTGCGCTCTTGCATTAGGACACAGCCTACTCCTTCACAGGAAGCATCACAGTAAATGACAAAGTCCTTCTTAGTATCAGGTGGACCAAGCACTAGGGCATAAGTCAACTTGTCTTTGAGCGCCTGGAAACTTTCCTGACACTTGTGTGTCCATTGGAACTTGACACCCTTATGCAACAGATTAGTCAGAGGCCTAGCGATCTTGGAGAAGTTCTCGACGAATCGACGGCAATAGCTGGTGAGACCGAGAAAACTTCGGACTTGCTTGACATTCTTCGGAGGAGTCCAATCGAGAATAGCCTGAACTCGTTCAGGGTTGACGGCAATACCATCCTTGGAGATGACATGCCCAAGATAGGTTACTTCGGGGAGCCAGAATTCACACTTGAAATACTTAGCGTAGAGTTGATGCTCTCGAAGCTTTTCCAGCACAAGACGAAGATGTTTAGCATGTTCTTCTTTGTTCTTGGAAAATACAAGGATATCATCCAGATAAACCACGACGAACTTGTCGAGGTAATCCATGAATATGTAGTTCATCAAACGAGAGAAAGTGGTTGGAGCATTCGTTAAGCCGAATGACATGATGGTGTACTCGTATGATCCATACCGAGTCACGAAGGCGGTCTTTGGGATATCCTCTTCACGAACATGGATCTGGTGGTAACCCAACCTCAAGTCGAGTTTGGAGAACACTGATGAACCAGCCAGTTGATCATAAAGATCATTAATCCGAGGGAGGGGATATTTGTTCGGAATAGTGGCTTGGTTAATAGGATGGTAGTCTTGGACTGATCGGTTCGTCCCATCCTTCTTCTTAACAAAGAGCGAAGGTGCTCCCCACGGAGAGCAACTAGGGTGAATGAAACCTTTGCTAAGAGATTTGTCGATTTCCTCCTTAAGCTCAATGAGTTCATGCGGCGGCATCTTGTAGGGTCGTTTGGCTATTGGAGTGGTGCCTAGTTTCAAGTCGATAATGAATTCGACAGCTCTAGCAGGGGGAATCCATGGAAGTTCTTCCGGAAAGACATCTTGGAATTCATGAACGACGGGAATGTTTTCAATGCCCTCGAGTGGTGTAACATTCAACACATTCAAGGCATAAAGCCGCGCCTCGGCGTTCTGAACTAGATGAGCTTGGTAAGTAATTATTTCATCCGAAGGGTGTTGCAGATGGACGGTCTTAGTGGCACAAACTATAGAAGCATTATGCGCTTTCAACCAATCCATTCCTAGAATGAGATCAATGCTACACGACTTCAGTACGATGGGAGAGACAAGGAATTCCAGTCCTTTGATTTCAACGGGGACGTCGTTGCAAATCATGGAGGTCCGACATTGGCCTGCGGGAGTGTGTACTTATAGAGAAGTGTTCATGTCCTCACATTTAATGTCGTGCAAGCATGCAAAATCTTCTGACATGAATGAATGCGATGCACCTGTATCAAATAAAACAGATGCTGGTGCTGAATTTACGAGGAGTGTACCCATCATGGTAGCAGGCTGGTCTAGAACTTCATTGAGATCAACGTGGTTGGCATGAACACGACCATAAGACTTGGCATAGTTGTTGCATGGCTGGTTGTTTCCACGCCTAGCTGTGGGAAGGGCCGGTTGATTCTGGTTCGGATTCTGATAGCAGTTCCTGGCAAGGTGACCTGGTTGGCCACACTTGTAGGACAGACCATTATTGGGAGTGGGAACAAGAGCTCGGGGTGGTGGAGCTGGAAGTCTCGGCTACCTAGTTGGTGGGGGAGGCAGACGCGGTGCAGCATAGGACTACCTTGGAGCAGGTGCAGTAGGCTGGTACATGCTGTTGGGAATCCATATCCTACGCTTCTGTGAGGACGGGCCCGAAGATGAGCATGTGTCACGGTTGCGCCTATGAGAGCTCTGGTGTTCCTGCAGACAAGATTCGGCATTGATGGCCTTGTTCACCAAGGTGACGGAATCAGCAAAGTCATGCACTAGAAGTGCGAGCTTGATGTCAGCTTGAAGGCCATCATGGAACTTCTCCTGTCTGCGTGCATCAGTTGCAATGTCTTCTTCAGCATAGCGGGACAAGTCCAGAAACTCCCACTGATAAGCTTCCACGGTTTTGTTGCCCTGTGTGAGGTTGCGGAACTCATGCTTCTTCCGGTCCATGACTCCCTGAGGAATGAAGCGGGCACGGAAAGCAGCTTGGAAGTCTGGCCAGGTGATGATTGTTTCAACTGGTAGAGTACGCCTGTGGCTGTCCCACCATTGAGCAGCGGGTCCTTTCAGGAAGAAGGAAGCAAAGGTGACATAGCTGGCAGGAGCTACATCAGCAGACTCCATCTCATAGGTGATGTCACGGAGCCAGTCATCAGCGTCCAGAGGCTGAGTTGAGCTGCGGTACACAGTTGGGTTGAGACGCATGAAATCATGCAGAGTCACTTGGGATGGCTGCTGATTCATATTGGGGCGAGGAAACTGAGCCATAATATTCTCCATGAACTCGCGATTCATCTCGAGCTGTTGGATCATACCAGCCATGTACTTAGGCGGTGGTGGGGCATGGCCACCACGACCACGACCACCTGGTCTAACCATCCTGCTAATATATAACAGGGGTAGTTCAGCATTGAGAAATTTGCAAGGACAAGAATCATTCATGATGAAACATGCATAATGAAAGGAACACGATAGATACTACATAGTAGTTGGCATATCTTATAAAAGGGGTTCATGCATAGAGTTCGGTACACAGACTAAGAACATCATAGGCGGCATGCAGGCTCGAGGTGAATGCAACTAACACTAGCAAGCAAGCCTACATCAGTCCCAGGAGGAACTGTGGAGGTAGGTGTAGCCTGATAGCTGGTAGTGATGCGAGGGGAAGTCCTCCACGTGAGTAGCCTGGGGTCCGCGGATACTCTGGTGCGGAACCCGATGCATAGGTGGCAGAAGAGGACCAAGTGCGGGAGAGTAGCCTCCCACATCTGGCCAGCTGACACCCTGGGGCATCACGGTCCTGGCAGGGTAGATCACATAACACGACAGATCACTAGATCGGACAGAGGGGTGCAACATCGTCAAAGCACGGTACAGGTGCTGACGGGTGGTGTACAATTCGTGGCGAAGAGCTTGGTTAGCTGTATCTAGCCCATCAGCATGCAGAACTAGGTTCTGATGGTAGAAGGGCTCTCGGGTGATAGTGGAGTAGGCAGCAGTGTAGTATCCCTCCGCACCAACATCGGATGCGATAGAAATGTGCCTGAAAGGGGAGGTGTCCAACTCCCGATACTCTCCACGAAGACGTGTTAGAGCAGCATAAGCAGCATCGTGGACCGCCATATTGATAGTCACTCCAACACCATGAGCAGTGTGCAGCACGGTAGTGGAGTCATACTCCCGAGAGTAGAGGTGGACGATGGCACGATACTACTCCTGGTTAAAGTCCTGGTACTCCTCGTAGACAGTGTACTCAGGGTGCCAGCGATAACCCAGATAGGTCATCATCTCAACCAACATAGCAGGTGATCCTAAGGCACCAATGGCCGTCGTGTGGCGCACGACCTGTCTCGTGGGTTCCATCTGAAAACAAAGATGTTTCAAAGGAGTCAAATGACAATGTGGATAATGTTCAATATACTAGTCTAAGGAATAACTAGGGCTTATCCAACTTTGGGGTGAACATAGTCACGGGATCCTAATGTTAGAGTTAGTAAAATCGTTTAACCCGAGTAGAAGAGAGTTCAGAGTACCAGAGTAAGGATCAAGGAGTAAAAGATCCTAAATACCACCCAAATGGCGATGTGGGCCCGTAAGGCACACAACCACGTTAGTAAAAGTTTTGTAATGTCTAGACTCGACTTCAGCTAAGGAGTGTGGAAGGGGGATTCCTACAGGCAGTCGGCTCTGATACCAACTTGTGATGCCCCCGATTCAATCATACATGCAAACGTGTACGATCAAGATCAGGAACTCACGGGAAGATATCACAACACAACTCTACAAATAAAATAAGTCATACAAGCATCATATTACAAGCCAGGGGCCTCGAGCGCTCGAATACAAGAGCTTGATCATAGACGAGTCAGCGGAAGCAACAATATCTGAGTACAGATATAAGTTAAACAAGTTTGCCTTAAGAAGGCTAGCACAAACTGGGATACAGATCGAAAGAGGTGCATGCCTCCTGCCTGGGATCCTCCTAAACTACTCCTGGTCGTCGTCAGCGGCCTGCACGTAGTAGTAGGAACCTCATGAGTAGTAGCAGTCATTATCGACAGTGGCGTCTGGCTCCTGGACTCCAGCATCTGGTCGCAGCAATCGGGTAAAGGAAGGGGGGAAAGGAGGAGAAAAGCAACCGTGAGTACTCATCCAAAGTACTCGCAAGTGATACATCCATTTTGCATCATGCTTTTATATTGATATTTCTTGCATTATGGGCTGTTATTTCACATTATGTCACAATACTTATGGCTATTCTCTCTTATTTTACAAGGTTTTCATAAGGAGGGAGAATGCCGGCAGCTGGAATTCTGGGCTGGAAAAGGAGCAAATATTAGAGACCTATTCTGCACAACTCCAAAAGTTCTGAAACTCCACGGAATACCTTATAATAAATAATGAAAAATCCTCGCCAAAGATGAAGACCAGGGGGGGCCCAGACCCTTCCCACGAGTACCATCTTCTCCTATATGAAGTCTTTCGTCGAGAAAAAAATAAGAAGGAACCTTTCGGGACGAAACTCCGCCGCCACGAGGCGGAACCTTGGCGGATCCAATCTAGAGCTCCGGCAGAGTTGTTCCACCGGGGAAACTTCCCTCCCAGAGGGGGAAATCATCGGGAGAGGGCAATCTCCATCAACATCTTCATCAGCACCATCTCACCTCAAAACCCTAGTTCATCTCTTGTATCCAATTCTTGTCTCCAAGTCGGGGATTGGTGCTAGTAGGTTGCTAGTAGTGTTAATTACTCCTTGTAGTTGATGCTAATTGGTTTAGTTGGTGGAAGATCATATGTTCAGATCCTTTATGCATATTATTACCCCTCTGATTATGAACATGAATATGCTTTGTGAGTAGTTATGTTTGTTCCTGAGGACAAGGGAGAAGTCTTGCTATTAGTAGTCATGTGAATTTGGTATTCGTTCGATATTTTGATGAGATGTATGTTGTCTAGCCTCTAGTGGTGTTATGTGAACGTCGACTACATAACACTTCACCATTATTTGGGCCTAGAGGAAGGCATTGGGAAGTAATAAGTAGATGATGGGTTGCTAGAGTGACAGAAGCTTAAACCCTAGTTTATGCGTTGCTTCGTAAGGGGCTGATTTGGATCCATATGTTTCATGCTACGGTTAGGTTTAGCTTAATACTTTTGTTGTAGTTGCGGATGCTTGCAATAGAGGTTAATCATAACTGGGATGCTTGTTCAAGTAAGAACAACACCCAAGCACCGGTCCACCCACATGTAAAATTATCAAAGTACCGAACGCGAATCATATGAACGTGATGAAAACTAGCTTGACGATATTCCCATGTGTCCTCGGGAGCGCTTTTCCTTATATAAGAGTTTGTACAGGCTTGTCCTTTGGTACAAAAAGGATTGGGCCACCTTGCTGCACTTTATTTACTTTTGCTACTTGTTGCTCGTTACAAATTATCTTATCACAAAACTATCTGTTACTACTTATTTCAGTACTTGCAGAGAATACCTTGCTGAAAACCGCTTATCATTTCCTTCTGCTCCTCGTTGGGTTCGACACTCTTACTTATCGAAAGGACTACGATAGATCCCCTATACTTGTGGGTCATCAGCAAGCAAGGAACTACACTACATATGTATGCATTGGTATCAAATGGAAAAGGGGTAACATATGTGGACTAAACTGCAGAATACCGGAATAAGAGGGGGATAGCTAGTCCTATCGAAGACTACGCTTCTGGTAACCTCCATCTTGCGGCAGAAGAAGAGAGTAGATGGCAAGTTAACCAAGTAGCATCGCATAGCATAATCCTAACCGATGATCCTCCCCTCGTCGCCCTGTGAGAGAGCGATCACCGGTTGTATCTGGAACTTGGAAGGGTGTGTTTTATTAAGTATCTGGTTCTAGTTGTCATAAGGTCAAGGTACAACTCCAAGTCGTTCTGTTACCGAAGATCACGGCTATTCGAATAGATTAACTTCCCTGCAGGGGTGCACCACATTTCCCAACACACTCGATCCCCTTTGTCCGGACACACTTTTCTGGGTCATGCCCGGCCTCGGAAGATCAACACGTCGCAGCCCTACCTAGGCACAATAGAGAGGTCAGCACGCCAGTCTAAATCCTATGCGCGCAGGGGTCTGGGCCCATCGCCCATTGCACACCTGCATGTTGCGTGGGCGGCCGGAGAGCAGACCTAGCAACCTCCATTGCAAAGGAAGTTGCGTTATGCGGTCCAACCCGGCGCTCGCCGCTCAGTCGCTGACGTCACGAAGGCTTCAGCTGATACCACGACATCGAGTGCCCATAACAGTTCCCGCGTAGTTGGTTAGTGCGTATAGGCCAGTAGCCAGACTCAGATGAAATACCCAGATCTCGTTAAGCGTGTTATTTTGAAGTAACCGCGAACGCCGACCAGGGACAGGCCTACCTCTCTCCTAGGTGGTCTCCAGCTACCCTGTCGCTCCACCACAAAGTAACAGTCGGGGGCCGTCGGGAACCCAGGCCCACCACTACCTGGGTGGAACCACCTGCCCCTTCAGCCCCCAACATCGGAATCAATTGCGGGTACTCAACGAGCCGACCCGACTTTAGTCACGACATGTAATATGTATAAAGTATATAGCATATAGCCGTGATCACCTCCCGAGTGATCACGGCCCGATAGTATATCATGGCAGACAGACAAGAATGTAGGGCCACTGATGATAAACTAGCATCCTATACTAAGCATTTAGGATTGCAGGTAAGGTATCAGCCGTTGTAGCAACAATGACAGGCTATGCATCAGAATAGGATTAACGGAAAGCAGTAACATGCTACACTACTCTAATGCAAGTAGTATAGAGAAGGGTAGGCGATATCTGGTGATCAAGGGGGGGGGGCTTGCCTGGTTGCTCTGGCAAGAGAGAGGGGTCGTCAACATCGTAGTCGTACTGGGTAGCAGCGGCGTCGGTCTTGGTGTCTAGCGAGAGAAGAGGGGGAAGAAATAATAAATATTAAGCAAACATATGCGCGATGATGCATGACATGTCAAGTAACGGTGCTAGGGTTGCTCTAACGCGGTATGAGGTGATACCGGTGAAGGGGGAAACATCCGGGAAAGTATCTCCGGTGTTTCGCGTTTTCGGACAGATGAATCGAAGGGGGAAAGTTGCATGTTCGCTATGCTAGGGATGTGTGGCGGACGCACGGGCTGCGTATCCGGATTCATCTCGTCGTTCTGAGCAACTTTCATGTAGAAAACATTTTAATCTGAGTTACGAATTAAAAAGATATGATTTCTAAAAGAATTTATTAATTTCTAGAATTTAATAATTTATTTAATTTAAGACGAAATTGGATTTATGACATCGGCATGATGTCATGCTGATGTCAGCAATCAACAGGGGTAGACTGGTCAACCTGACCAGTGGGTCCCATTGGTCAGTGACACATTTTAATTATCCAATTTTAATTAACCTAATCAGAATTAATTAGGGGTGGGCCCCACTATCATTGACTGATTAATTAATTAACTAACAATTTAATTAGTTTAGTTAATTGATTAGTTTAATTAACAAAAAATAATTAAGTTAATTAATTCTTCAATTAATTAATTAATTAATTTTATTTATTTTTAATTATTTTTTTGTAAACGTTCTGGGGGTGGGGCCCCACATGTCATAGGGCTAGCGGGCCTTAACGGGCACGGTGCTAATGGGCGGTGGTGCGGGCGCGCGGGTGCAACAGGCTAACGGGGCGGGCGCCCGTGCGTGCACGCGGCACCAGGGGCACCGGCGAGGCTACGAAGCAGGTGGAGGGGCGGCCGCGGCCACGGCAAGGCCACCGGCGGCGTAGGGAGCAGAGGTGGGGCGGCAGCAGCGGCGCCTAGAGTTGCGGGCGTCGGCCGGTGAGCGGCGTAGGCGCGGTAGAGGCCGGACGGCAGCAGCGGGAGGCGGTGGCGGTGGTGAGCGTGGATGGAGCCCGGGCCGGCGGGGGCGCGGCCGAGCGCGTGGAGCGCGGCAACGCATCGACGCAGCTGAAGGTGAGCGGCGGCGGTGGTTGAAGCAGCAAGCAGCAGAGCCACCACAGCAGCACGGAGCAGGGTCGGGCGAGGTGCAAGCCACGTCGGGCGTTGCCAGGGCGGCCAAAACACGCGGGAGCGGGGAAGGGGCATACGCGGGAGCGAGGCGTGCACGCAGACGCACATCGGGGTGCAGTGCAAGGGGAAGAGGAGGTCAGGGGTGCGGAGCCGCAGCATGGCGAGCACGAGGCGCACGGCGACGGCGGAGCGATGCGCGCGGTGAGCGAGCGAGGTAGGGGTGGCAGCAGAAGCAATTGCAACGGCGGGGAGGTTGGCGGGCGCAAGCGTGCGGGGCCGCGGCACGGACGAGGCGCGCGAGAGCGTGGGTGAGGCAGCGGCGAGCGCGACGAGTTGACAAGCGGCGAGGGCGGCGAGGCGAGGTCGCGCACGCGAGAGAGAGGAGGAAGGGTGCGCGCTCACAGGGGGCCGTAGGGTTTGGGGCAACAGGGCTTGGGGAGGGGGACGGAGACGACGGGACGGAGAGGAGGCAGGCTGGCAAGGGGGGGGGGTCCGGGTAGCCATGGACGGTGACGGGCGATGGCGGTGCGGCGTCGCGGCGAGGCGGCACCGGGCGGCGGCGGCGGCGGTTCCCCTCCTCGATCCCGATCCAATCAGGGGAGGGGGGATATTTTGCGGGGGAGTGAGGGTGTCGGTGTGTGTAGTGGGGGAGGATATGGGGTGCGGGGTGGGCCGGCCCATTCGGGCGGCGGTGGCCAACTGGGCCAGAGCCCGGGGGGCAGGGGGGTTTCTCTTTTTATATTTTTCTTTTCTTTTGTTTTTTTCTGTTTTTCTGTTTTTGTGTTTTCTTTTCTTTTTATTTATTTTCTTGTTTGTTTTAAATCATTTTAAATTATCTAGGCATTTTATAAAAATGTGTTTATTACACCATATTTACTTATGCGAAATATGTCACCTCCCGAACATTTTTGTTTTAAATTTTGAAAAACTTTTGTTTTGATATTAATTTAAATTTGAATTTTGAAATGGTTTTGAATTATCACAAGGTTAACAACAGTAACCGTGGTGACGTGCCTCCATTAGCGTGGGATTACTGTAGCTTAATTACCTGGGCGTTACAACAGGCTATGATTGGAAGACAGGCTAGCTTACAACGGACATCTTTTAAACCAAGTTCAGCCGGAAGGCGCAGTGGTCGCAGCAGGAGTTGGAACACATTGTGTTGTGACCAACAAAGACAACAATTCAGCAAAGGTGGCGCCATATGAAGGAGTGAGTAAACGAACAAGATTCTCCAACATATGTCAACGTCAAAGGCCACAAACGGACAACTTGCCCTGATCGCGGTGATGTTCGAAAGCAGCCTCGGAAGCCAACAAGATGCAGAAATTGTGATGTTGAAGGACACCGCCAGAACAACAGTCAGAGGGCGGCTGAGCTCAAACTGAAAAATATTTGATGGTTATTATCACTTAATTTGCCAATTGTACCACTTTCTTAGGTAGATACTAGATTGTGTTGTACCTGTAAAATTTGGATTTGTTGGACCTAGATGATCAGAAAATGTGTGTTAGTACTCTGCCTAAAAGTAACTCATCCAACATGGTGGACAAGGGGCAGTTTCAGACTTATAAAACTTGCTTGTTGGTGTCACTGATATCTTTATTTTTTACTGATTGCAAATGATTTGAAAATCAAAGGGCAGATTGAAGATAGTGATGTTCAGGGGTTACTGTCGCTCTGATTCAGAGATATTAGTGTTTGAGTCACTGCCTACCTGTTGTCATTTGATGTTCATTTGAACTTGATACCATGTCTGAAACTAAATTTTT